>NC_051389.1:4449646-4454646 GCF_015228065.2 Penaeus monodon | reverse complement strand
TCCTCCTCCTCTTCCTCTTACCCCTCCTCTTCATCATCTTCCTCCTTCTCCTCTTCCCCCTCCCTCCCCTTCTCTCGGATCTTGCTCCCTCCCTTCTAGAGAAGCCCCCCCCCCCGCCTCCGTCTCCCCCCTCCCTCCATTCTGTCGATGCCTCTCCCCTTGCCCCTTCTATAGAACCCAGGCCCCCGCCTATTCTGTAAACCTTCCCCTTTGCACCTATTATAAAACTTAAAACAATGACCTTTCATAAAACCTGCCCCTTGCCCCTTCTATAGATACCTGTCCCCTGCCATTGCCCCTTCTATAAGACCTTGCAACCATACCCTTTCCAGAGAATCCTGCCCCTTGCCCCTTCTACAGAACCTTGCTACACTTACCTTCTGCTAAAACCTGCCCCATATCCCTTCTATAGAACCCTGCTCCCTGTCCCTTCTATAAAAAAAACCTGCCCTTAGCTCCTACAGAACCCTGTCCCTTGCCCCTTCTACAGAACCCTACCACACTTACCTGCTGCTAAACCCTGCCCCTTGCCCCTTCTACATATCCCTGCTCCCTCTCCCTTCTATAAAAAAAACCTGCCCTTTGCTCCTACAGAACCCTGTCCCTTGCCCCTTCTACAGAACCCAACCACACTTACCTGCTGCTAAACCCTGTCCCTTGCCCCTTCTACAGAACCCTACCACACTTACCTGCTGCTAAACCCTGCCCCTTCTACAGAACCCTACCACACTTACCTGCTGCTAAACCCTGCCCCTTGCCCCTTCTACAGAACGCTACCACACTTACCTTCTGCTAAACCCTGCCCCTTGCCCCTTCTACAGAACCCTGCCACCCCCTCCGCCCCTTCCGTCGAACAGGGACATCTGCTCTCACCCTGTTCACCGCCTCCGATAGTCGTAGTCACGTCTCCCTCACGCACACACACACGCATGCGCTGATTCCACAGAGTGTGCACACGTGTCCTACATACAGTACACAGCTATGGTACAACGTGGCTTCAAGGCTATGTTAGGTGAACGGAACCAGATGAGCTTACAAGGAGGGGGGAATTGGAAAAGATGAAGAGAGAAGGGAAGAAGGAAGAGGAGAGAAGAGGGGAGGTGAGAAAGAAAAGAGAAGAGTTAAAGAAGAGAGAAAAGAAGGGAGGAGAGAGAAGTGGGGAGAAGAGAGGAAAGAAGGGAGAAGTGGAGAGAAGCGACAGAAAATAGAGTGAGAGGATAGAGAAGAGAAGAGAAGAGAAAAGAGAGAAAAAGAAGGGTTCACGAGTGTTTTCTTAATGTTTCTCTCTCTCTCTCTGTCCTCTCTCTCTCCCTCTCTCTCTCTCTCCCTCTCTCCTCCCTCTCTCCTCCCTCTCTCCTCCCTCTCTCTCCCTCTCTCTCTCTCTCTCCTCCTCTCTCTCTCCCTCTCTCTCTCCCTCTCTCTCTCCCTCTCTCTCTCCCTCTCTCTCTCCCTCTCTCTCTCCCTCTCTCTCTCCCTCTCCCTCTCTCTCTCTCTCTTTTCTTTTCTTTTTTTTTCTTTGAGATGCTTGGAAGAACGCTTGTTTGTTTGTATGTTTTCTCGTTCTCGTTCTCTCTTTCTTCCGCTTTCGCTTTCACTCACGTTCTCTTTCTTTCTTTCTCTCTCCGTCCATCCCCTCCCTCTCTCTCCCTCTATCTCTCCCTTCACTTCCTCCTTTCCCTCCGTCCCTCGCTCTCTCCCTTAATCCCTCCCCCTCCTTCTCCTCTCTCTCCTCCCCCCCCCCCTTCTCCATGTCTTCTCCTCCTCTCCTCCTCCCTCACCTTCTTCCACCCTCCCTTTCTATCTCTCTCTCTCTCTCCCCTCCCCACTCTCCCAGAGCAAAGGAAGGAATATACATAATCACAATCACAACCACCACCACCCTCCCTCCCTCCCCCACCACCAACCCCCCTTCACCACTTCCACTCCCCCCTTCCCCCACCACCAACCCCCCCCTCAACCACCATCACCACCCTCCCCCACCACCAACCCCCCCCTCCACCACCTCCACCACCACCACTCCCCACCACCACCACCACCAACCACCAAAAATAATAACATAAACAACAACAACAGTGATGATAATAATAAAAAAAAATTATACATACACATAAACAGTACCAGATTAGCATCCACCTCGCCTAAACGCATCTATTCTCAAACTTTATCCTCGTAATCCCAAATTATGCTATAGAGAGAGACAGAGAGAGAGAGAGAAAAAAAAAATCCTGGTAAAAAATGTACAAAACCAAAAAATCGCGAAGGAAAAACAAAAGGTTAATAAACAGTTTGGTCCCGCGATATTTAGCATGGGGAAAAAATGTTTATTACATAGAAGCTTGTTTCCCTAAATTTCCCTCTTATTTCTGCTAATACTCCTCCTCCTCCTCTTCTTCTTCTTCTTCTTCTTCTTCTTCTTCTTCTTCTTCTTCTTCTTCTTCTTCTTCTTCCTCTTCCTCTTCCTCTTCCTTCTCTTCCTCTTCTCTCTCTCTTTCTCTTCTACTCTTCTTCTTCTTTCTTCTTCTTCTCTCCTCTCCTCCTCCTCTCGCTATCTACTCTTTACTACTCTTTTTCTTTCTTCTCCTTCTCCTCCCTTCCTACCTTCTCTATTTACTCCTCTTCTGCTTTATCCCTTCTTCCTACTTCTCCTCATCCTCTTCCTTTCCCTTCGCACTACTCTCTACCTCCCTTTCCCTCTTCTCCTTCTCCCCCTTTCCCTTCTAATTTCCTCCTGTACCTCTCTCTCCCTACTCCATTCCCTTCCTCCTCTCTCTCTCTCTTTCTTAAACTCCTTTTTTTCTCGCTCTCCCTTTTCTCTGTAACACCCCCCTCTCTTCCCTCCCTCCTCTCTCTCTTTCTCACTTTTCTCTCTCGCTTTCTCTCTCTTTTCTCTCTCCCTCTCTCTCTCTCTCTCTCGGTTTCTCTCTCTTCTCTCGTCTCTCTCTCTCTCTCTCTCTCTCTCCCTCTCTCTCTCTCCTCTTCTCTTCCCTATCTTCTCTCCTCTTTTCTTTCCTCTCTCCCTCCCTCCTCTCTTTCTCTTTCGTTAAGCCTTTTTTCTCTCCCCCTCTCTTTCCCTCCCTCCCTCCCCTCTCCCTCTCTCTCTCCTCTTCTCCACCGATTTCACTTATCCCATATAACCTATTTTTTTTCCTCCATTTTTCCCCCATTTTTCCCCCCTTCCTTCATAAGCCCTTTTGGGGGAATTAAGTGTCGAATCGCCTACTTTTTCCTTGGGGTTTAGTGCCGTTCCTCATTTTCGAATCAGTTTCTGTTTTGGTGTTTTTTCTTTTCTCCTTCTCCCTCTTGTTCCTCTGTCCTTCCCTTTCCCTCTCTCTCTCTCTTTTTTATCTTTCTCTGTCGATTCCTTTTCTTCTCCATTCTCTCTTTCCTCGTGCCCTCCTCCCTTTCGCCTTTTCTTTCCTCTCTTTCGATTTCCCCTCTTCTTCTCCTTCTCTTTTTCGTTTTCCCTTTTTCTTCCCCCCTTTTTTCGTTTTCTTATCCTCTCTTTTCTTTCGTTCCTTTTCTCTCCCTCTCTTTCCCTCCACTTCCTCCCCCCCCCTTCTTTTAAATCCTCTCTTCGTAGCCGAATTTTCCCTTTTCCTTTCTCTCGTCTCTTGTTTTCTATTCCTTCCTTCTCCTTTTCACGCCTTTTCTTTCCCTTTTTCGAATTCTCTCGCCCCTTCTCTTGTTCTTCGGCCCTTCCCCATTTTCACCCTCTTTTTTTTCCCTCTCTTTTTCCTCTTCTTCTCCTTCTCTTGTTCTTGTTCCTCGTGTCTTCCTCCCTTTCGCCTTTTCTTATCCTCTCTTTTGCGAATTCCTCTTTCTCCTTCCTTTTTCTTGTTCCTCGTGTCCTTCCTCCCTTTCCGCCTTTTCTTATCCTCTCTTTGCGAATTCCCTCTTCTTCTCCTTCTCCACACGTCTTGTTCCTCGTGTCCTTCCTCCCTTTCGCCTTTTCTTATCCTCTCTTTGCGAATTCCTCTTCTTCTCCTTCTCTTGTTCCTCGTGTCCTTCCTCCCTTTCGCCTTTTCTTATCCTCTCTTTGCGAATTCCTCTTCTTCTCCTTCTCTTGTTCCTCGTGTCCTTCCTCCCTTTCGCCTTTTCTTATCCTCTCTTTGCGAATTCCTCTTCTTCTCCTTCTCTTGTTCCTCGGTCCTTCCTCCCTTTCGCCTTTTCTTATCCTCTCTTTGCGAGTTCCTCTTCTTCTCCTTCTCTTGTTCCTCGTGCCCTTTCCCTCCCTTTCGCCTTTTTCTTATCCTCTCTTTGCGAATTCCTCTTCTTCTCCTCTCTTGGTTCTCGTGCCTTCCTCCCCCTTCGCCCTTATCCTCCGCCCCCCCCCTCTTGTTCCCGTGCCCTTCCTCCCCCCTTTTCCCCTCGCGAATTCCTCTCTCTCCTTCCTTGTTCCTCTGTCCTCCTCCTTCCCTTTCTTATCCTCTCTCGAATCCTCTTCTTCTCCTCTCTTGTTCCTCGTCCTTCTCCTTCGCCTTTTCTTCCTCTCTTTGCGTCTCTCTCTCTTCTCTTCTCCTTCTCTGTTCCTCTCTCCTTCCTCCTTTCCCTTTTCTTACCTCCCCCTTTTTGCTTTCCTCTTCTTCCCCTTCTCTTGTTTTCTCGTGTCCTCCTCCCTTCGCATTTTCTTATCTCTCTTTGCGATTCCTCGGGAGTCGCTCTGTGCAATTACTCGCTTCCTGGGTATCGGCTTTCCGCCCCCCCCCCCCTCCTTTCCTGCCCGCTCCCTCCATTCTTCTGGTTTTCTTTCTCTCTCTCTCTCTCTCTCCTCTTTCTCTCTTCTCTTCCTCTCCATCATCTCCTTCTCGTTCTCTCTCTCTCTCCTTCTCTCTTCTCTCTCTCTCTCTCCTTCTTTTCATCTTCTCTCTCTCTCTCTCTCGCTCTCTCTCTCTCTCTTCATGTTTCCTCTGGTTATTTTACCTTTTTTTTTTCCCCTTTTTGTCTTCATATTTTTTCTGGTTATTATTTTACCTTTTTTTGTTTGTTTGTTTGTTTTTTTG
>NC_051389.1:4422146-4434646 GCF_015228065.2 Penaeus monodon | reverse complement strand
TAATTCCAATTAATTCTACTACGATAAAAGATGTGATTTAGTCGATGAAGAAGGATATATAAAAAAATATATTAGATGCCGGAACTCTTGCTTAGCAATCTTGCCTTTGCTTATCCTGCGTTCGTTTCGTGAATGTGTTCGGATTCCTTCACGCGCGGCTTCGTGAGGTTCGCGTCCTTGCATTCATGTGGGAATCCGTGAGGAGTTCGGGCGTAATATATTTTGTTTACGAGATATATATGTATTTATTTTTTCTATATATATAATTAGTGTGTAATATACAAATTTGCGCGATGTATAAGCATTTGTTTGTTTATTTATTTATTTGATTATCGATAGAGTGTAATATATTAATGTAAATGAGATGTTTCGAAATCGCATTGAGTCCGAGACGCGCGCACGTTTTACCTCATTAGGTCCGAAAAGTCGCTCGTTCTTACATTATCAAATTCTCAAGTAAATCCGAATAGTAAAGATCAAAGGCCATCAAATCTGGTTACAGGAATGTTTGAGTTTATTTTGGTAATGTGTTTGTTTGTTTTTTATTGCTTATTATTAATTTTTAAGAGGTGGGAGGAGTCTAATTAGGGCGTGTTTACCTGCGTGAATCATCGCCGTCGTTTTGTGGATCATGTCTGCTGGGTGCCTGCTTTTTCTTTCATTTTCCCTTTCCTTCTTCCTCTCTCTTCTTCTTTTTTCTCTCTTTTCATCTCTCAATTTCCCTTTCTCATTCTCTCTCTCTTCCTTTCCCTCCGCGCCACTCTTTCTCTCTCACTCTTCCTCCTTCTCCTTCTCCTTCCTCCCCCCTTCCCCACCCTCCACCATCCCCACCCTACCTTCCCCCTCCCCCAACCCTCCTCCTTCCCCACCCTCTCTTCCCACGGTGGGCGGCGCTCTCTCGCTCTCTTCCCACGGGGGAATCCTCTGGCCGTGTTCCAAGCCGTGATCCGGGATTGATGTCAAACTCCCCCCTCCTCCCTCTCCCCTCCTCCTTCCTCCCTCTTCCCCTCCTCCTTCCTCCCTCTCCTCCTCCTCCTTCCTCCCTCTTCCCTCCTCCTTCCTCCCTCTCCTCCCTCCTCCTTCCTCCCTCTCTCCCTCCTCCCTCTCCCTCCTCCCTTTCCTCTTCCCTCCTCCTTCCTCTCCTCCCTCTCCCTCCCCTCCTCCCCTCCCATTTTCCTTATCTTTCCTCCTTCTCCTTCCTTTCTTTTCCTTTCCCTCTTCTATTATTTATTTTTTTTTTCGCGTTTTCTTTAATTTAGTCGTTTGATTTTATTTAATCGTTATCGTAAACAAGAAAGGAAATAAAGAAGCTAGTTAAAAAAAATATATATAAATACAAGGCATTCATAAAATTAATTATATATATATATAATTTTTTTTTTTTTTGCGTTTTCTTCCTGAAGGAATTGTAATTTTGCCATTCTTCTTTAACAACAACAACAACAACAACAACAAAAATAGTAAAAAAAAAAAAAGTTAAAAAAAGTAACACTTTTACCTTTTCTTTCGTTCTTGAAACGATTTTTTTTTTTTTTTATCTTCCCGATCAGATGCTGAACGAACTGTATTTCAGTCCTTATTAACAAAAAAAGGAGGACAGTTAAGAAATAAGATTACGAAAAATTAAGAAATAAATCAGTATAATAAAGAAAAATTCTCTCTCTCTCTCCCTTTCTCTCTCTCTCTCCCTTTCTCTCTCTCTCTCCCTTCCTCTCTCTCTCTCTCTCTCTCTCTCTCCTCCCCCTCCCTCCCTCTCTCTCTCTCCCATCTCCCTTCTTCTACCCTTCCCTTACTTTCATTCTCTTTCCCTCCCCCCCCTCTCCCCCCATTCTATTCTCCCTCCCCCCTTCCCCTCCCCCATCCCCACCCGACCTTTCTCGACCCGGCCAAGGCATCCAAACGTAACAAAATAATGTCAAAATAATGACTTCGATTTCACCCTATGACCTTCCCCCTTCATAATATCAATTATGTAATCATATACATATAGTTTACTTATGATTCGTTATCGTATATGTATCAAATGTACGATTGTATTATAGATTCCTTGCGATTCGTTCGTACTAATCGGTTTAGGTCCGAGCGTCTACGCTTGGAAGGGGGGGAGGGGGGGAGGGGAAGGAAAAAACAAATGACAGTCGAGTAAAACAAGGCATTGTGGGAGAGACAAGATGGCGTCCCGGGATCTTAAAAAAAAGAGAAAAAAGATCCGCAAAAATCATCTTAATCCTGACCTTTTTTTTTTTTTACCGCGTCTTCTATCTTTGCACTTACCCTTTTATTACATTTTTTTTTCTTCTTCTTCTCCAAAGATAAACAGCAAAACACACATCATCATGGGGGAAAAAATCATACAATACGAAAGGTTTCGCTGTCGTCAAGATAAAAGAAATTCCGCTTTTGTTAGGTCGTCCGTCAGAGCGTAGGAGGGAGAGAGGGAGAGAAACTGAATTAAGGAAGCGAAGGAAGAGGAACATGGAGAAGGAGAGAGGGAGGAGAAGGAGAGAGGGGGGAGAAGGAGAGAGGGAGGAGAAGGAGAGAGGGGGAGAAGGAGAGAGGGGGGAGAAGGAGAGAGGGAGGAGAAGGAGAGAGGGGGGAGAAGGAGAGAGGGGGGAGAAGGAGAGAGGGGGGAGAAGGAGAGAGAGGGGGAGAAGGAGAGAGGGGGGGAAGGAGAGAGGGGGGAGAAGGAGAGAGGGAGGAGAAGGAGAGAGGGAGGAGAAGGAGAGAGGGGGGAGAAGGAGAGAGGGAGGAGAAGGAGAGAGGGAGGAGAAGGAGAGAGGGAGGAGAAGGAGAGAGGGAGGAGAAGGAGAGAGGGAGGAGAAGGAGAGAGGGAGGAGAAGGAGAAAGGGGAGAGGAGGAAGAGAGGGAAAGAGCGTAGGAAGAAACAGAGGCGGAGGGGGAAGAGAAATAAATGAGAAGAGGAAGAGACGAAGAGGAGGAAGAAGAGAGAGAAAGAGAGTAGCAAGAGAAAGGATGAGAAGAGGAAGAGAGCGAAGAAGAAGAGGAAGAGAACGAAGAAGAAGAGGAAGAGAGCGAATAGGAGGAAGAGAGCGAAGAAGAAGAGGAAGAGAACGAAGAAGAAGAGAAAGAGAGCGAAGAAGAAGAGAAAGAGAGCGAAGAAGAGGAGGAAGAGAGCGAAGAGGAGGAGGAAGGAGGTCGCGGCGGGGAGCAAACATCACAATGACTGATCCATTACGAGATTATGTGTCTGGCGAAGTCGAGAGGAAAAAAAAAAGAAAAAAAAGAGAGAGAGAGAGAGAAAGAGAGAAAAAGAAAGAAAGAGAGAAAAAAAATCCTGCTTTTGGTCTCGCCTCCGTGTTCTCCCTCTCGCTTTTTTTGTTTTTTGTTTTTGTTTTGAAAGCGTTTATCTATCTGTTCTATGTCTATTCGTTGTGTATTCGGCTGTGAATTTACCGCGCTTATCTATCTATCTATCTATCTGTCTATTGGTCGTGTAAATAAAGCGTTTATCTATCGATGGATGTCTATCGGTCGTGTATTTAAAGCATTTATCTATCTATTAATGTCTATCGATACGTGTATTTACAATATCCATCTATCAACGCATATCTATCATTATCTATCATTATAGTATTTTATCTATCTATGCATGTCTATCGATATGTGTATTTAGAATATCCATCTATCCACGCATATCAGTCATTTTTTATTTATTTATTTATTTATTTTACCGCGTTTATCTATCTATGCATGTCTATCGCCTCCTTTGATCTACCAACAAGAAAATTTAAAGACGATTGGAAATTAACAAATGGATCAAGGATTTAATTAAAAGATACGCTGCTAGTGCGTTTAGTCTGGGGAAAACAGGGGGGGGGGGGCTAAAAGAGAATTAATTTCACTAACTAAAAAAAAAAAAAAAAAAAAAAAAAGTGGTAGAGTATGTTTTTTTTTTTTTTTTTCTTTTTGGGTTGAGAGGTTTACGGTCTGAATTATCATTATCATTATCAAAGTTAGTGTTATTTACCCTTATCTATTTCCCCTTTCTTCACTCGTCTATTTTTTCCTCTCCCCCCAAAATCCTTTCTATATTACAATACTCATAAATTTCCATATTTTAGTGTATTTCCCTCTTATCCCCCCTTCATTTTCTCCCCTTTTCCCGTTCTCTCAATTCCTTAATCTCCTGTCCCCCTTTCTCCCTCTTCCCCAATTCTTCTTCGTCTGCTCCGCCTCCCTTTCTCTCAAAGCTCTCCCTTCCTTTCTATCCCACTCTCCTCTCCCTTCTTCTCCTCTCCGGCTTTCCTCCTCCTCCTCCTCTTCTTTTCTCCTTCTACTCTCCCTTCTCCTCCTCTCCCATTCTCCTCATTTCATCTCGTGCCTTCCATCTCCTCCCCTTTTTCCCTGCCCCAACCCCTCCCCATCTCCTCCTCCCCTGCCTCTACCCCACTCCCTTCCCTTCTCCCCCTCCTCTTCCCCCTCCTTCCCCTTCTCCCCCTCCCCCCTAACCCAATAACCCCCTCCCTCCCTCCCTCCCCACCCCCCTTGTACGTGCAACGTGCCGGGTCCATCGCAGAAGAGTATTAAAAACATTTTAAAAGAAGCTCCAGCTAACTTTGCAACTTTCTTTGGCCATTTTTCTTCTTTCGCTCTCTCTCTCTCTCTCTCTCTCTTTTTCTCTCTCTCTCTCTCTCTCTCTCTCTTTCGCTCTCTCTCTCTTTCGCTCTCGCTCTCTCTCTCTCTCTCGCTCGTTTTCTCTCTCTCTCTCTCTCTCTCTTTCGCCTTCTTTCTCTCTCTCTCTTTCGCTCTCGCTCGTTTTCTCTCGCTTGTTCTCTCACTCTCCCTCTCTTCCCATTCTCCTATTCCCCTCTCCTTCCTTCGCTCTTCTCCCTGTTTATCCCCTCGTTCTCCAATCACTCGCAAAAGTTATTGTTATTAAAAGTTATTGAAACAAGTCTAAGATTTTTTTCTTCTTCATTTAGGCCTATTTTGTATTTCCTCATAGAATTATCATTATTATTATTATTTCCTTTTTCTTTTCTTTTCTTCCTTTATTCTCTCTTCGCTATCCCCCCCCCCTTTATTAAAACCATTCTACCAATTCTCGGTCATTTAAATAAACTCATTTTTTTTTCTCTCTCTCTCTCTTATTATCCTCATCACCTTTATTTTTCTTCCTCTCCTTTCTTTCTCCTTCTTCTCTCCTTATCATCATTTTTTTTACCATTCTTCATTCAGTTTTCCTTTTTTCCCCTTTTTCTTCGTTTTTTTCTTTCTCTCTTCTTCTCTCTCCTTCCGTATTCCTCCTCCTCCTTATTATTATTTTTTTTTCTTCTTTCCCTCTTCCTCTTATCCATCCCTTCCATTATTCCTTCTTATTTTTCTTCTTTTTTTCCTTTCTCTCTTCCTCCTTCCTTCCTTCCTTTCTCCCTTATTCTCTCCTTCCTTCCTTTCTCCCTTATTCTCTCCTTCCTTTCCCCCTTTCTTCTCTCCCCTCCTTTACGGGAACAAAACCCACCGAAGTTAATCCCCTCCCCCTCCTCCTCCCCCCCCCTCCCCACCCATATCCTCCTCCTCCCCCCCATCCTCCTCCGCTCTTCCCCCTCCTCTTCCTTCTTCGTTCACCTTCTCTCCCCCTTCTCCATCTCCTATCCCCTTCGTATTATCCATCATCCACCTCTCCCCCCGCTCTCCATTTTCGGATGATAGCTTGCGTGAGTGCATCTTTCACGTCAACTTTAGCTTCCTTCTTCGTTCAACCTGTCTTGCATCCTCTCTTCTTCTCCTTCTCTTCTCTATTCCCTTTTTCGGTTTATTTATCCATTTTCATGTCTTGCATCCTCTCTCTTCTCTTCTCTTACTCTTATTCGTTTCTATTTCCATTTTTTTTTTTTTCGGTGTTTATTATTTATTTTCTGTTTGATTCTTCTCCTCTTCCCTTCTCTTCTCTATGCTTCTATTCCCTTTTTTTCGGTTTATTTATTTATTTTCTTGCATCCTCTCTTCTTCTCTTCTCTTCTCTAGCTACGCTTTTATTCCAGTTTTCTTTTGATTTATTTACTTATTCTCGTTTTTTTTTCTATTTTCGGTTTCTTTTGATTTATTTATTTATTTTCATGTTTTGCTTCCTCTCTTCTCCTTCTCTTCTCTTCTCTATGCTTTTATTCTTATTTTCTTTCGATTAATTTATTTTGTGTTAAATTTTCTTTTTTTTTTTAGTTATGATTTTATCGACTTATTTATTTATATTCTCTTCGTTTTTTCTCTCTTGCTATGTTTTTATTTTCGTTTTCTTTCGACTTATTTATTCATCTGTTTATTTATTTTCACGTTTTGTATTTATTTTCTCTTCGTTTTTTTTCTCTCTCTTCCTATGTTTTTTATTCTCGTTTTCTCTCTATTTATTGGTTTATTTTCATATTTTCTCGCTATGTTTTTATTGTCGTTTTCTCTCTATTTATTTATTTATATTTTCTTTAGCTTTGTTTTATTGTCGTTTTCTTTCGGTTTATTTATCCATTTTTCATGTTTTGTATTTATTTTCTCTTTTATTCCCTCTAGCTATGTTTTTTTTTCTCATTTTCTCTCTATTCATTTACTTGTTTTCATATATTTTCATCTCTATTCGTTTATCTTCGTATTTTGCATTTGTTTTCATATCAATTTTCGTCGTATTTATTCTTATGATCTCCATTTACGTATTTATTCTCATATCGTTTCTATTTACCCATTTATCTTTTTTTTTTAATTCTTAAATCACGATATAATTAGATTTATTAATTATTGTTATTCCGTTTTATTTTTTAGATAAATAATTATCACGCTCTCCTCTTTTTCTTCTCTTTTACTTCATTTCTTCTTCTTTCCTCTTTCTTTCTTTTTTATTATTACTATTTTTCTGATTTTTATTATTAACTTTCTTTTTCTTTTTCTTCTTTTTCTTTTTCTTAATATTATTGTTCTTCATATTATTTACTTTGTCTTTTTCTTCTTCTTAATCTCCTCCTCTGTCCCTATCTCCTCTTTCTCCTTCTCCTTCCCACTATTCTAACTCTTTCTTTTTTTTTATCAATTTTCCCTCCTCCCCTTTTATCCTCCGCTTCCTTAACCTACACACTTCTAAAACGCAACATATATTTCACTATCATAACCTCTCACTATACACAAAAAATATATCTTTCTCATGTCACTATACAACCATCTCTCCTCATGCCTCATAGCCGCTTCGACTTTCACCATCGCCTTGAAGAATAAGATTATTAAGGTCACCAACTTTCTTGACGCATTTTAAATCATAAAAGTCGTTTTTTATTTTTTATTTTATTTTCATCTACATTGCTTTAACATAAAACTAGTTAAAACATTGAAATACAATTTTTTTTTCCCTTCATTATCAACTTCACACGATAACAATCCTCTCACCATCACTCAAAAAGAGCACAATACAGCCTCCCCTTCGCTCACCATCCTCAAAGAGCACAATACAGCCTCCCCTTCGCTCACATCCCTCAAAAGAGGCACAATACAGCCTCCCCTTCGCTCACACACTCAAGGAGAGCAATACAGGCCTACCCGGTCGCTCACAGCAAAACCGACCCTCACCATCCGCAAAGAGCACAATACAGCCTCCCCTTCGCTCACCATCACTCAAAAAGAGCACAATACAGCTCCCCTTCGCTCACCATCCCTCAAAGAGCACAATACAGCCTCCCCTTCGCTCACCATCAGCAAACCGACCCTCACCATCACTCAAAAAGAGCACAATACAGCCTCCCCTTCGCTCACCATCACTCAAAAAGAGCACAATACAGCTCCCTCGCTCACCATCTCAAAAAGAGCACAATACAGCCTCCCTTCGCTCACCATCACTCAAAAAGAGCACAATACATCTTCCCCTTCGCTCACCATCAGCAAACCGACCCTCACCATCACTCAAGGAAAACACCACACTGCGAGCCAAGGTCACCATCGCCTGCAACTCGAGCATAAATGGTGGACGGCGAGGAGAGAGAGGTCTAATAAGGCCTTTTCCGGAAAAGCCTTTTTAACGGGGACCTTGCGAGAGGACTTGGGGAGAGAGGCACGCGGGGGGGGGGGGGAGGAAGCCATTTATTGATTTATCTGAGAACCTTTTCTCTGTTTTTTTTTTTCTTTCTCTCTTTGTCTCTCTCTCTCTCTCGCTCTCGCTCTCTCCCTTTCTCTCTCCCTTTCTCTCTCTCTCTCTCTCTCTCTCTCGGTTGTTGTTGTTTTTTCTTTTCCAATCGTTTTTTCTCTTTCTTTTCTTCTCTTTCCTCTTCTTCCTCTTTCCTGCTTCTCTCTCTCTCTCTCTCTCTCTCTCTCTCTCTCTCTCCCGTATTTTCTCCCTCACTCCATCAATACACAGACGAACACTTATTCCAGCTGCTCATAATTCTCCAATTAATCGTTCGTATATAATCGTTCTCGCTCCCCTCTCCCCCATCCCCACCATCCCTCCACCCCCCTCTCCACCTCCTCCACCCCCCTCTCCACCTCCTTCACCCCCTCTCCACTTCCACCCCCTCCCCTCCTCCTCCACCCTCCTCCACCCCTCACACTCGGAACCACAAACTTGAGCGTCTCCTGTTTTCCCAAAAGTTCTCATGGCACTGCATCTGGCACTCTGTTCCCCCCCCCCCAGCCTTCTCGTGGCACTGGGATTATGTAGAATGGCATTACGATCTCTGTGGATTTTGTCTTGAAACGACTGCCTGTTGATTTTTTTTTTTCTTTTTTCTTTATCTTAATAATGACACAAGATATCGGCAATGATTAAGCAGTGACATTTAGTTAACAGCAGTAGTAGCAGTATTACTGTAGATTATTGTAATATAATAGTAATGATGATAATGATGATTGATGATGCATGCATTCGTGTGCGTGCGTGCATGCGTGCATGCAATCAAACACTTCCTTCTCCCTTTCTCTCCAGCACATGAACTGAGACCAAACCACGAGGCGTTTCGTAGCGTTTCGATCATCAAAGAAACTTCTTCTTCTTCCTCTCCGTTTACTTCTTCTTCCTCTTCTTCATCTTTCTCTACTTTTACTTCTTCCTCTTCTTCTTCTTCTTCTTCCTCCTCCTCTTCTTCTTCTTCTTCTTCCTTCTCTTCCTTTTTTTTCTCTTCATTTTTTCTTTTTCTTCTTCTTCTTCCTCCTCTTATTCTTCTTCGTCCTCTATCCCCCCCCTCCTCCTGCTCAACCATTTGCAAATCAGTTTTTTTTTATTTCGAAAACAAAGAAATTCACTTGAATGCGCCTTTATCTCTCTCTCTCTCTCTCTCTCTCTCTCTCTATATATATATATATATATATATATATATATATATATATATATATATATATATATATATAATGTAAAAGATACTCTTCACAAAATACAACTTCTTTACCCAATTTCTCCCTCCATATTCTCTGTTATTTCCGCTCTGCCTTTTTCTTTTTTTTCTTCTTCTTTTTTACTTTTCCTCTCCCTCTCTTCTCCTTTCCCTTTTAACAAGATTTTCCATCATGTTTCTTGCAATTTCGCTTCCATTACACCAGCGACGCATCTTCAAAAGGGCAATATTAATGGAGAAAAAAAGTTTCGGTAAATTAATTACACAGTGCTTGTGGGATACGACCCTAAGATCAAAACTTTGCATTGGCGCGAAATAACTTTTGACACTTTTTTACCGTTCAAATTAACCCATCTTCGACATCGCTTTTTATTTTCATCTTTTTTTTCTCTCTCTCTCTCTGAATTTTCTTTAAATCGAAGTGACGTATTTTTTTCTCTGACGTAAAAAATAAATACATAAATAAAAAATCAGACGGCTGTGTTAATATGCAAATAATTTCACGCGCTTTTGCATGACTTCTCAAGCCGCGTTTTCTGGTCAAGGATGGCTGCATGAGTGATGATTTTTTTTTTCTTTCTTTCTTTCCTTCTCTCTCTCTCACTCTCATTCTGTCTGTCTCATTTTATCTGTCTCTGTCTCTTCTCTCTCACCCATTCTCATTCTAATTATTATTACTATTCTTATCATCATCACCATCATTATTAACGTTATCACCATCTCTATCATTACCATCACCATTAATATCATTTCTATAGAGATCATCATTAAGAACTATCATTAGTTCTACTACAACTATTATCGTTATAAAATATCAATACATTTTTTAAATCATATTTATTCTTATTCATATAATTACCACTATCATCATCATCATCATTATTATCATAACTATTACTATTTTATCATCTATTCCTACCTTTTCCTTTACCATTAAACACAATCTATTAATACATCGCAATATTAATACATTATTATTATTACATTATACTGATATCTGACGTATTTTGGTTCGTCAATTTGAGAATTTCATAACATCACGATAGAATATTCAAGGCTTATTGCATCCAAATATATTGAGACGTGTATAGGCGTTCAATATTATTAATACATAAATACATACATACACACACTCACACTCACACATATTCACATACACATACACACACACACACACAAACACACACACACACACACACTACACACACACAATTTCTCTTCCTGCCCAAAGAACACACAATACACATGCTCCGTCTACAGCCAGCAACGCGGGCAGAGGCTGGCAGCATAAGCTAACAAAGGCATCACAGGTTACCGTCTTCGTGCGGATTAACCGGCCCACAATAGGTTGAAATTGCTACCCTTTGATGCCTCTCGTGTGTGTGTGTGTGTGTGTGTGTGTGTGTGTGTGTGTGTGTGTGTGTGTGTGTGTGTGTGTGTGTGTGTGTGTGTGTGTGTGTGTGTGTGTGTGTGTGTGTGTGTGTGTTTTTCTTCAGCTCGATTCGAAATTCTCGGGTGTGTTGCATCATCTATGGATTTTTTTTTTTTTGGCTGTTTATTCTATACTGTTTTGGATTTCTCTCTCTTTCTCTTTCTGTCAATATTTCCGTGTCTCTGTGTCTTTGTCTCTCTTTCTCTTTCCCCCTCTCCTCTCTGTGGAATAGGAGGAGGAGGAGGAGGAGGAGGAGGAGGAGGAGGAGGAGGAGGAGGAGGAGGAGGCGGATGAGGCGGAGGCGGAGGCGGATGGAGGAGGAGGAGGAGGAGGAAGAAGAATAAGGAAAAAAGTAATATATTAAAATAATTACATTAGATGTTTTCAAGAAAAATGGGTAAATAGTAAATAATAATGATGATGATGTTAATGATAATGATGATGATTATGATTATGATGATGATGATGATGATAACAATAAATAATAATGCTGACTATGATTATGACGATGATGATGATTATGATGATGATAATAACAATAAGTAAATAAAAACGCAACAACCTATAAGAAACAACAAAATACCCAACATGAACATTGCACAGAATTTCGAATTTGCAACACCGCACACTTTGACAATGTCTCTCGCCTTCACACCGCCAGCCGTCAAAAACTTTCTTGATTTGAAACCAAATTTGCCCGAGTTATTTCGCAAATTTCTCGCTGCTTGGGAGAAAAAGAAGAAAAAAAAAATTGATACACAGAATTTGCACGGAACATGTGTCGGTCTGTCACGTGGATAAAAAGTTTGTGTTGCAAAAGCAATAATGAAATGGCAGACTGATGGTATATTTCTTTGATTCTTTTCATCTCTCAACTTTGTGAAAGAGATGATATTATCAGCATCCATGCTATTATTACGTTTTCGTTAATATATTCCTACTAATACTCTTGTTCGTTATTATCATTAAAATATTTTTTACGTTTATCTTACTGTTTACACACACATACACACACACACACACACACACACACACACACACACACACACACACACACACACACACACACACACACACACACACACACACACACACAACAAATAATAATAATAATAATAATAATAATAATAATAATAATAATAATAATAATAATAATAATAATAATAATAATAATAATAAATAATAATAAATGTAAACACGAATTACATAATAACTTGAAGCAGCATCAACATTATCGTCCATTGCAATGTGTCAACCCATCTGTCTTTCCTGATACTCATTACTCGCTCAACTAAAACTCGTTATATTAGACTAATTAATGCTTAGATATACGATTATTAGCATCAATTTCCGCGTTTCGTTATAATGAAGGAGGGGGGGGGAGGAGGAAACAAGGCAGCGTTATAATGTCTGTGTTTTGTTTATGTTTTTTTCTGTGCATCTGTTTGTGTGTGTAGGGGGGGGGGGGTTGTTTGTCCGTTTGTCTACATGATGGCTTGCCCGCCTGCCTGCCTTCTTGCTTTCCTGCCTGCCTGCTTGCCGACCTACGCATCTACCGACCTACTTCCCTCCATTCCTGGCTCCCATTCTATTCCTGGGCTCCATTCCCTCTATTCCTGGGCTCCGTTCCTGACCTCTGTTCGTCCTCATCCCCGGCCTGTTCCAAGCGTCCCTCTCGCTCGTCTCCATTCCTGGCCTCCATTCCTTCTATCCTTACCCTCCCGTCCCTTTCCATTCCCGACCTCCGTTCC
>NC_051389.1:4407146-4409646 GCF_015228065.2 Penaeus monodon | reverse complement strand
AAGTCACGTTTCTGATGAAGATCCGAGAATGGGAAGTTTTGGAAAGACTTCGCCGAGAATGAGGGAATGGACGGAGGAGGGAGTAATAGCGAAAGAGAGAAGGAGGGGAGTAGAGGAGGAGAGGGAGGGGAGAGGAGGAGAGGAGGAGAGGGAGAGGGAGGGGAGAGGGAGAGGGAAGGAGAGGGAGAGCTGAAGGGGAGGAGAGGAGGGAAAGGGGGAGGAAGAGGGAAGAGGGGAGGGAAGAAAGGAGGAAGGAGAGGGGGGAAAAAAGACAAGTGGAAGAAGGAAGGAAAAGAAGAGAGAGAGAGAGAGAGAGAGAGAGAGAGAGAGAGAGGAGAGAGAGAGAGAGAGAGAGAGAGAGAGAAGGAAAGTGGAGGAAAGGGAGAAAAGATACACTGATGGAACGAAGAAAGAACGTATGGCCAAATAAACGAACAATAAGAAAGAAAGAGATAAAATAAGGAATTAAGGGTGTGAGAGGAGGTGAAATAAAGAGACATAAGAAAGAAGAAGAAAAGAGGTAGAGAGACTGAGACGAGACGAGGAATTGCAGAGCAAAGGAAGAAAAAAGGGAGAGATAGAGAGAAGACGAGAGAAGGGAGGAATCAGGGAGGAGAGGAAGACGGAAATATAATAAGAAAAAATAAAGGATTAACGAAGGGAAATAAGAAGACAAAAATCCAAAATACAGCAAACATACAAATCTTTCTATAATACAACACCCCAGGCTATATAGGCCTATATACCTGCGTGTGGGATTAAGATAACCCCCCAAAAAATACATCAAAACCGACGCATTTTCCAAACCAAGCATTTTCATATGAGATTCTCCCCTCCTGCAACGCGTGCAACAATAGTTTCTTTTTCTGCAACACGTCTTTTCCTTTCATATGTGCTACAAAAACGTCTATCACTGAATCTTTTTTTCCCCTGGACAAAACGAAGGAAAATTTTGCTTGTTTGGAAAATGAGAGAAAAAAGGGTTGTGTTTGTGTGTGTGTTTGTGTGTGCGGGGGGGGGGGGGGATGCGTGCATGCGTGCGTGGGTATATATGTGTGTGGGTGTATGTGTGTATATATGCTTATGTATGTATATTTGTATATTTGTATGTGTGTGTGTGTGTGTGTGTGTGTGTGTGTGTGTGTGTGTGTGTGTGTTTTGTCGTGTTGTGGGTATGTATGTATGTATGTATGTATGTATGTATGTTATGAATGTATGTATGTATGTATGAATGTATGAATGAATAATAATGAAGAATGAATGACTGTATGTATGTATGTATGTATGAATGTATGTATGTATATGTATGTACGTACTTATTTCCTAAGCGATGTCCTACAAATTCTATCTAACTGAAGAAGAAGAAAAAAATGGACTTAATATCAAAACTGAAGCCATAAAAAAAATAAATAAATAAATAAATAAAATATATACATATGACTAAAACCAGCTATCTATTTGTCCCCCTTTGCAAAACCCTCACAAAAAAAAATGTTCGATTCATCACCACAGACACACTTTTTATCTTTTATTTAACCGACCACCTTAGAATAAAATTTGCTGGAATACCTATAGCAATAAAAATGAACACCCGGTGATTTATTATCATCTTTTTAAAGCATCAAAAAGATACTAGATTTTGAGAAAAAAAAGGGGAGGCGATTTCAAAACAACTTCCTTTTCAGCATTAATGGAAACCATGGGAATGCAGAGCCTGTGAAATTAGAATCTCACATTTTCCATGAAGAATATCTCTTTCATGCTGTTTATGGCAACAGCGGAGTCGTTAGAGTAGAGCGTGTGCGTGGCAGGACCGATTAATATGATAAAAAAAAAAAAGAGAGAAGAGAAAAAAAAGCAAAAAGAAAAAGAAAGAAAGAAAAAAAAGAAAGAAAAAAAAAAGATGAAAGCATGGACGTTTGGGATTCTCATTAAAACCAAATGAAAACATCACAGCGTCGGGAAATTTGCATATCAACAATACCCCCCCCCCACCACCAACAAAAAAACGCAACTATATAAACAAGTCGCAAATTATCCTTATCAATTCGCCAACACATCAAAGGACACAAATAAACATAAATATGTTCATGGCGTTTCAAGGCACAGCCATCAAAACACGTATTTAGATTTCCTTACAAAGTTATATTTAGATTAGATTATATTTAGATTATATGAAGCAATTTAATCTTTCCTGAATAAATGTAAATAAAGCATATTTTTTCCCGAATACGTGTAAATAAAGCATAATTTTTTCCTGAATAAATGTAAATAAACCATCATTTTCCCCCTGAATAAATGTAAACAATAATAATAATAATAATAATAATAATAATAATAATAATAATAATAATAATAATGTACATATGCCTGTAATATGTGATAATAACAAAAAAAAAATCATTATCTCTATACAATACACATTTACGTTTGTATTCCTGCATAAGCGTGACGCAGCATAGCCTTAAGATAATATATTCATCTCATTCGCACGTATCTA
>NC_051389.1:4405838-4407046 GCF_015228065.2 Penaeus monodon | reverse complement strand
CTCCCTCCCTCCCCCCCTACCCCCCTCCTCTTCTCCTCCTCTTTTCCTCTTCCTCTTCCTCCTCCTCCCCCTCCCTCCCTCCCTCCCTCCTATTCACCGGTGCTCTCAGCAGTGATTACCCCCCTGCATCAGCCATGAATGTTAACGTCAGCCCCCTTTGTCTCCTTCAGCCCTGCCTCCGCTTCCCCACGACGCGTCCTACGGGAAGGATCTACATCTAAGGAGACACTAAGGAACCCTCGCGTCGCCTCGCTGCAGTCTGCTTCGCTCCCGGGATCACGCAGGTAACAAACATCGTGTCTCTTATACGTCGCAGTGAAGAGAAATAAAAGGAGAGGGCGGAGGGGAGGGGAGAATACAGCGGTATGTTCCTCCAATGCCATGATTCCGTCCGGATGCACCGAGGCTCCCAATTCTCTGGGTCATCACACGAGGAGGGCACCGCGCGTGTGTGTGTGTGTGATGACCTCAGCTCGAGGTTGAATGGAAGGGGGACTCGTGGTATAGGCCGTTCTGTACGCTCCTGGACCTCGTGTGATTTCTGTCTCTGTCTCTGCCTCTGCCTCTGTCTCTCTCTCTCTGTCTGTAAATTGGGGATTGTGAAGTATATTTTTTTTCAAGGTGAAGTCTACTTGAGTCGGTCTCGCTGTCGTGTGATCTTCTCTCTCTCTCTCTCTCTCTCTCTCTCTCTCTCTCTCTCTCTCTCTCTCTCTCTCTCTCTCTCTCTCTCTCTCTCTCTCTCTCTCTGTAAATGTAGTTTGGGATTTTTGATGTATACATTTTTTCTACGAAGTCATCTACTTGAGTCGGCCTGGCTGCTGATTATGGGATATAAAGTTCTAGTTTGGAGGTGTAATGTCGGCGGCCGGGACAGTTAGTATGAGCATGGGAAACTTCCTGGTCGTTGGCTTCCTCCCTGCACTTTTCTTGCCACAGTATTTGGCGTTTTATAGCAGCCAATGTCTACTCGTTCTCTCGTTCCGACTTTCTGCCTCAAGAATGCCATGGAAAATGGAACTATTTATTTTTGTCACGTGATACTAGTCTCCAGTTTACATCAGCTGTCAACGAGAACATGTCCGGACTCACTCGAAAAATATATAAATCGAGTGCCACCCGGGAAAGAATCAAAACGAAATGCACTTTCGACCCACTCCGGCCTGGCAAGACGCTCTATGAGGAATTAGCGTTATAAAACGACGAACAGC
>NC_051389.1:4358338-4375838 GCF_015228065.2 Penaeus monodon | reverse complement strand
ATTCGTTGTGTTCTGATTTGACGCGCAACGTCGCCCGCCTTGAAACTCCTGTTTTGTAAGCGAGCGCGAGGAACACTCTCCGTAGGTGGAAATCTTTCGATGAATGGACAGGTAGTAGGCATCAAGTTATAATGAAGAGAGAAGAAACTGATGTTGGTACATCGACCAGTCAATTAACAGGAAAAACGGCGATTTTTTTTTTTTTTTTTTAAATTCGAAGTGATATCTTTTCTCGCTGTCCCCGGTCAGCCAGTTGAAGTCTGAAATCCTGAAATCCAAATAAGCTTCGCTGTCACCTTCAGACCAGACATTTTACGTGTCCAAGAAGAAAATTATGAAGAGCACAGTCTAGAAGTACTGATAATGCAAAGCCTTGACAAAATTGTTAAATAATTGGGTTTATTAACTTGGATTATATTTATGAAATGCAGCTTTGTGTTTAACCTTGATGCTTTTGATCTGAAGCATACAAAAAAAAAGGTGTGTTTGCATATGAGGGGAGGGGGGATTAATAAATACACCTTGAGGCCAAGGGGGCGCCAGCCTGGAACAGTTTGGGAACCACTGCTTTAACATGCCTCATAGTAAAGATTGGGGGCGATGTGCACTTGGAGGTCAATTAATTTTTGGCCACGGCGATGTTAGGAGAAAAATGTTGCCAATAAATTTTCAGTGTTAGATAACACGGTCAAACACAGAATTGCAGAGATAACTAATGATGAGTGAACAGCCGATTTTACGCTTTGCAAATTGGATCAATTTCTGGATACATTTTGAACACGGCCAAACATTTAAAGAGGTCTGCTGAGGTGTTTTTTTTTTTTTACTTTTTTTTTCGAAAATAATGCTAATGAACATCAGTCTTCTGGCCAAGGTCATGTAATTTTTTTTCGTTCTCTAGATTTTGATGGGAAGACTAGAGTGTACGGACGGAAACACACTCACACGCACGCAGGCAAAAGCACACACTGCCACACGAGTCCACAAGCCGATTAAAGGCAGCGCCCCTCTTCCCAGCCTTATTTTCCTCCTGGAGTCTACAACATAACATGACAGGAAGTCCCGTCGAGCTGAGGCAGCGCCCTTCCTGCTGTCCTAGTCTTATATGTATATATATATATATATATATATATATATATATATATATATATATATATATATATATATATATATTACACACACACACACACACACACACACCACACACACACACACACACACATACACACACACGTATATATATGTACGTGGGTGACGATGAGGATATTAATGATACTGTTGCTACTGCAACTAAATAAATGATGACGATAAAGAGAAAAGTAATGATAATTAAATAATGAAAGTAATATTGAGAATGATAATACAAAGTTATGATATTAACAACAACAACAATAAAGATAATAATAATATTAATAATAATGTTAATAATAATAATAATTATTATTATTATTATTATTAAAAAAGAAAGAAAGAATAATGAAGAAAAAGATAACCGTAATGATAGTGAAATAATGAAGGTAATAATGAAAATGTTGATGGTGGTGATACTAATAATTATCATAATGATATTCATAACAACAACAATAATGATAATAACAATATTAATGAATAAAGAATAATAATGTTAACAGGAGTAATAATGATAATGAAAATAACAGCTGTAATAATGATATTTCTATTACTACTAACGATAATAATTACGATGATAAGAATAATGGTAGTAATGACAATGATGATAATAATCATAATGATAATAACGCTCATAATAATAAAATTTAATAATAATTTTTATTATCATTAGTATCATTATCGTAATGGTAGTTATGAAAATGATAATAGCTATATAATTACTATAGTAATAATAATAACTATGATCATAGCAATGGTAATAAAGATAACAGTCATCATAATCGCAATGATAATAATTAGTGTTATGATAATAATGGCAATAATAGCACACGATACTTCAATTTGTATAATTGAGATTTCAGTCCATACTCACTCTTTCAGGAGGAGCAGAGTGGCGCAGTGGAAGCGTGCTGGGCCCATAACCCAGAGGTCCGTGGATCGAAACCACGCTCTGCTAATTGCTATGAGATTTTGATGTTCCTTTGGGCAAGGAACTTCACCTCGACTGCCTACCTAGCCACTGGGTGGACAAGCCAGCCCAAGTCAGTGCTGGTCCCAAGCCCGGATAAAATAGAGAGAATGATTACCTAAAAGGTAAAACCGGCACTCTCCGTGGAAAGGAACTGGGGACCCTACCACGTACTCACTCCAAGAGCATCCACATGAAAACTACAATTAAGTATCATGCTGTGACCACGGCGGCTCAAACATGAACCTACCGTAAAAAAAAGAAAAAAAACGATATGCTATGGGTAATAGTAATCTTAACACAGAGATTTTGCATAAAACATTTCCATAAGTTAAGCTTCATTCACTTCCAACATATCTGCCTTTTGATAAGCACTGTATATTATGATATATTAATCTCGAATAATTTTCTTTTAGGATTTTCAGCGATAATGTAATTACATGAATCAAAACAAATGAAATATCATTTATGTAAAACTATATGAACTGGCCCGGTGGCTGCAGTGGCTACTTGAGTAACGAAAAAGGTGCCCAGGAACCACGGACGCCCTCTGACTGGGACGCTGACATTAATCTAAGTGTCTGGATCCCTGTTCAACAATACGAAGTGTAGGGATTAAAAATTACTTTCACTGTCTCACTTATCGGGAAAATGAGTAAACGTCGGAGGCTATTCGTTTTGTTCTGATTTGACGCGCAATGTCGCCTGCCTTGGATCATGTCCGTTCTCGTCACGCGATGTCAGCGAACGCGAGAAACTCCCCGTCGGTGAAACCCTTTCGATGGATGGATAGGTAGTTGACATCAGGTACGCTGAAGAGGAAAGAAACTGATGATGGTACACCGACAAAGGAAATAAAAGGAAAAGTAACAATAACAAAAGGAAAAATCGAAGTACCTCAGAAGTATTTCTTACTGTTGCCTCACGTATATCAGTTGAAACCATTTTGAGACCAAACACAGATCTTACATGTCCAAAGAAATTTATGAAGAGCACATACAGTCAATAAGCACTAGTAATGTAACACTTAAAACGTCACTCGTACTAAATATTTGAAAGCGATATGTCTTTGCAGATTAATTAATTTTAACGAGCGCAAGAAACTCGACGAATGGACAGGTAGCTGGGATCAGGTACGCTGAAGAGAAAAAAAAAACTGATGATGGTACATCGACAAAGACAATAATGGGAGAAACAACTAAAATAAGAATGGAAAGATCGATTTTCAGCTGTGATAATAACTTTTCTAGCTGTCCTGGTCGTGTCAACTGAAACCTAAGATCCTATAACCCAAATAAACTCCGTTGTCGCCAAACACAGATCTTACACGTAAAAGAAGGTTATGGAGATCACACGCAGCTTACCAGTACTGATAATACAAAATGCCTTAACATGACTCGCGGTGCAGATTTGGAAGATTTCGAAGCAGTACACACTTGGGGAGAATAGTTTTGGCCAAAGCTATGCTAAGAGTTATCTGCATATTTATTTTCTCTTGACTGATAACACAGTCAAGCGAAGGAGGAGTGAACAGCCGTTTACCCAAATGCGAAGGAGCCAATTTTACGTTCTGTAAGTGGACGAATCTCTGGATACAACCTCTTAAATTAGCCGATTATGGATGGTGTGTATATATACACATGATTTTTTCTTATCCTAAGCTACACCTATTTTTGTCATTTTAAACACACCCATACATTCAAACAATGCCTCTTTTTCCCTCTTTATTGAAAATGTCTTCTGCAGAGTCTGTACTTGTTCAGATTACCATTACATATAACACCATTATATAGTTATCAAAACATAGTAACTAGCAGAGCGTGGTTTCGATCCACGGACCTCTGGGTTATGGGCCCAGCACGCTTCCACTGCGCCACTCTGCTCGCTTTCTCTCCCCCTTGTGCGCGGAAATCTTATTTACACAAGCAAATTTTCTGAAGTCGGAACTTGTTGAGGTATGTTGTGATATTATTATAATTATTATCATAGTACCTGTATGATTATTATTGTAATAATTATTGTCAAAATCACTATCATTATTATTATTACTATTATTTTCATTATTATTATTACCATTATAATGATAGTAATGATTATCATAATAATTGTTATTATCATTTTTATAATCATCATTATTATTACTCTTATTGTTTCTTTGTTATTATCATAAGTTTCAATGATAGTGTTATTCTTTATTTATTATTGTTATCACTATGACCATTCTTTCTTTGAACGGTAGGTTCATGTCTGAGCCGCCGTGGTCACAGCATGATACTTAATTGTAGTTTTCATGTTGTGATGCTCTTGGAGTGAGTACGTGGTAGGGTCCCCAGTTCCTTTCCACGGAGAGTGCCGGTGTTACCTTTTTCACTATGACCATTACTATATTATAATTATCATTGTCATTATCATCTCTGTTATTATTATTATTGTTATATGAAATATTATTGTTACTCATGTCATCATTATTAGTACCATCACCATTTCCCTTATTACTTTGATGATTTCATTATCACTATCTCCACCATCATCATTATGATTTGTAGTAGAAGCAACAGTATCATTAATAACCTCCCGTTCCTCCTATTTATGTATGTATATGTGTTTGTACACACACACACACACACACACACACACACACACACACACAAACACACACACACACACACACACACACACACACACACACACACACACACACACACACACACACACACACACACACACCTTCCATAGTCGCGCAATTTTTAAAGTTATCCGGAGATATATCCAGCTGCAAAACGTAAAATCGGCTCCTTCGTATATGATTAGCTGTTCACTTATCCTTAGCCTCCTAAACAAAGCTGCGTTTGAATGCATTATATGAAAATGAAAGCAATTATATTTTCTCCTAGCATATCCGTGGTCAAAATTAATTAATATCGAAGGGCATATCGCTTCCAATTCTTTACTATGAGTCATGATAAGGCTTTTGTATTATGAATACTTGTAGACTACATGTGCTTTCCATAACTTTCTTTTTGGACACGTAAGATCTGTTTTATAGTCTCAAAGTGACGGCGAAGTTTATTTAGAATTCAGGATTTCATGGTTTCAACACACACCCGAGACAGCGATAACAGGCAATCATTACTGTACTTCGAGTTCCCGGCTTTTTTCTTTTTTTTTCTTTTTTTTACGTCGATCCTCCTGTTATTTCCTTTGTCGGTGTACCATCATTGTTAAGATTACCATGTTTCTTTCCTCTTCAGCGTACCTGATGCCAGCTACCTGTCCATCCATCGAAAGGTTTTCCCCGACGGGGAGTTTCCCGCGCTCGCTGACATCGCGTGACGAAACGAATAGCCTCCGATATTTACTAATTCTAAGTGAGACGTTGAGAGTAGTTCTTAATCCCTCCATTTCGTATTGTTGAACAGGGATCCAGATATTTAAAATGATATAAGCGGCCTAGTCAGTGCGCTCGTGGCTCCTGAACACCTTTCTCCTGATTCCAGTAGCCACTGCAGCCGTCGGGTCAGTTTCTGCATTTTTGTACATTGTATTTCATTTGTTTTGATTCGTATATATATGTGCTATATTTTAAAAAATCACACTTGGAAATGTTTAATGCAAGATCTGTGTTAAGATTACCACCACCCATAGCATATCATAGATATAAAAAGCAATAAATTAGCAGAGCGTGGTTTCGATCCACGGACCTCTGGGTTATGGGCCCAGCACGCTTCCACTGCGCCACTCTGCTCTCCCTGGAAAGTGAATAGGAACTGAAATTTTAATTACACAAACGGATTTACTGAGGCCGGAACTTGCTAGAGTATCTGGTGATATTGGCATTACTATCATAATATTGTAATTGTTATCATTGCGATTATGATGATTATCATAATCATTATCACTATTATCATATTATTACTGTTATTAAGATAATAATAATAATAATTGTTATGATATTTATTATTATTATCATTATGATTAAGATAATAATAATAATAATTGTAATGATATTTATATTGTTATTATTATTACCATCTTCATTATGACCATTATTATCAATTACTATTTTTACCATTGTCCTTATTACTATTATACTTATTATCATTATTATTAGTAATAGGAGAAATATTATCATTGTTATTGTTATTATTATTTTCATTGTTCTCAATATTATTCCTGTTAAATTATTATTTTTATCAATATTGGTATTATTATCATTATTATTATTGTTCATCATTTTCATTATTACCTTCAATATTTCATTATCATCATTATTATATCTATCTTTATTATTCTTTCTTTCCTTTTTTGTTATTGCTATTATAATAATCATTGCTATTGGTATTACTATGACCATAAGTGTTAGTATCATCATTAATTTCATTATAACTTTCATTCCATTATCATTACTGTCATCTTTATCATTATCTATTATTTTGTTGTAGTAGCAACAGTATCATTAAATATCCTCATCATCATCACGCACATACACGTATATATATATATATATATATATATATATATATATATATATATATATATATATATATATGTGTGTGTGTGTGTGTGTGTGTGTGTGTGTGTGTGTGTGTGTGTGTGTGTTTCTGTCCGCCCACTAGTGTTTCCATCAAAATCTAGAGAACGAAAAAAATATGTATATACATTGATTTGGCCAAAAGAATGGTGTAAAACACAAAGCTGTATTTCACAAATATAGCCCAAGTTAATAATCCTATTTATTAAGCGATTTATAAAAAGCAAAAAAGTTTTTTCATTAACTGTTAATACCATCCTATCGCCCCACTACCGAGCTTTACCGTTCCCAGGGGGAAAGCTACCGCCCACTTTGGGAACCAGTGTGTTAAGGTTTTGCATTATCACTACATACAGACTATGTGTTCTTCATAAATTTTTATACCATCATCACTTTCTTTCCTCTTCAGCGTATCTCATGCCAACTACCTGTCCTTTCATCGAAAGGTTTCCACCGACGGGGAGTTTCTCGCGCTCGCTGGCATCACGTGGCGAAGACGACGAATAGCCTCCGACATTTACTAATTCTAGCAATAAGTGAGACAGTGGAAACAATTCTCAATCCCTACAATTCGTATTGTTGAACAGGGATCCAGATACTTAAAATAATATCTGCGGCCCAGTCAGAGGGCGCTCGTGTCTCGTGGGCACCTTTCTCTTCATTCCAGTAGCCACTGCAGCCGCCGGGTCAGTTTCTATATTTTTTGTATATTGTATTTCATTTGTTTTGATTCATGTAATTATCTTATCGCTAAAAATCTTAAAAGAAATTTATTCGAGATGAAAAGATCCCAATATACGGTGCATTTCAAGGCAGACATGTTGGAACATAGCAAACTTCACGATGCTTAGCTTATGAAAAAGTTTTATGTAAAACCTGTGTGTTAAGGTTACCATTACCCAGAGTATATCTCAGCTTTGTCCCTATGCGGGGTCGCCGTTGTGAATGAGCCTTCTCCATATATTGCTGTTGTTAACTAGCGCTACATTTATATTCTTCTCCCTAAGATCTTTATTTATACAATCTTTCCATCGTGTTCTAGGTCTTCCTGTTCTTCTGTTTCCTTGTACTTCCATTTCCATGACTTCTCTTCCTACGTGATCTTCCCCAGCTCTTCTCCTCAAATGGCCGAACCATCTCAGTCTTGCCTCCTGAATCTTGGAAATTTCCACTACTTCCACTACCTCTGATGTGGTCGTTTCTTATTCTATCTCTCCTTGTGATTCCAACCTTCCATCTCAACATCTTCCTCTCAGCTACTTAATGTCCCAATTCGCAAATGCTGAACTAGCTTCTTTGGCCGCCATCGTTCATGAGTTAGGGCGATGTATCTGATAGGATATCGCTTATGGGGGACATCCTAGCATTGGTGACTCTACTTGTTTGGGTCACAACATGTAAAGTTTTGGCGAGATTTTACAGGCGGATGCCCTTCCTGCTCCTAACCGACCCCATTTATCCGGGCTTGAGACTGGCTGATGAAGGGCTGGCTTGCACCCCACCAGGCTGGCATTACCCTTAGCATATCATAAATATAAAAACTTTATGTTATTTAGCAGCGCGTGGTTTCGATCCACGGACCTCTGGGTTATGGGCCCAGCACAGCACGTTGTTATTATTATCATTATTGTTGTTGTTACTGATATCATTATATCATAATTATTAGTATCATCACCATCATCATTTTCATTATTACCTTCGCACTATCATTATTATTGTTTTCTTTGTCTTTATATTCTCTATTAATTGATTGTTTTTTATCATATTATTGTCATTGATACATCATTATAACTGTTAGTATCATTTTCATTATTACTTTCATTATTTCATTATTATTACTATTGATAACTTTATCGTTATCTTTTATTTTATTGAAATAACAACAGTATCTTTAATATCCTCATCATCATCACACATACACGTATATCTATCTATCTATCTATATATATATATATATATATATATATATATATATGTGTGTGTGTGTGTGTGTGTGTGTGTGTTGTGTGTGTATGTGTGTGTGTGTGTGTGTGTGTGTGTGTGTGTGTGTGTGTTGTGTGTGTGTGTGTGTGTGTGTGTGCGTGTGCGTGTGTGTTTGTGTGTGTGTTTCCGTCCACTAGTCTTTCCATCAAAATCTAGAGAACGGAAAAAAATTATATTGACTTGGCCAGAAGATTGACGACATTCTTTGAAGATTTGCCATTTGGAATGACATGGTGCGTGACGCGCGAAAAAAAAACGCTATTTTCAAAATAAAGAGAAAGTCAAATAAATTTTGACCTCAGATCTCGTTTGAATGTTTGACTGTGTTCAAAATGTCAAAAATAAGTGTGGGCGAGAATGTACAGAAGAAAAAAGTCGCACGCACACACACATCTTTCATAGTCAGGCAGTCTTTAGAGATATCCAGAGATTCGATTCGATTCAATGAAAAATTATTTGCAATCTTTTTCACCTAACGTCGCCGTGGCCAAAATTAATTAATCTCCAAGTGCCCCCTAATCTTTACTATGAGGCATGTTAAAGCAGTGGTTCACAAACTATTCCAGGCTGGCGCCCCCTTGGCTTCTAGGTGTATTATTAAGCCCTCCCCCCTCCCCTCATACACACATGCAAACACACCTTTTTAATTTTGGTATGCTTCGGATCAAAAGCAACAAGATTAAACGCAAAGCGGCATTTCACTAATATAACCTTAAGTTAATAAACCTACTTATTCAGCATTTTGTAAAAGGTAAAACTTTTCTCATTAACTGCTCCTAATACCACCCTGTCGCCCCCCCCCCCCACCTACCGAGCCAGTGTGGGAACTAGTGTGTTAAGGCTTTGCATTATCGTTACTTATAGACTGTATGTGCTCTTCATAATTTACTTCTTGGACACGTAAAGTGTCTGGTATGAAGGTGACAGCGAAGCTTATTTGGATTTCAGGATTTCAGACTTCAACTGGCTAACCGGGGACAGCGAGACGAGTTATCACTGCTAAACTTTGAATCTTCGTCGTTTCTCCTTATTAATCCTTTGTCGATGAACTGTCACCAGTTCCTTTCCTCTTCAGCTTACCTGATGCCAGCTACCAGTCCATTCACCGAAAGGTTCTCACAGGGAGTTCCTCGCGCTCGCTGACATCGCGTGAACGAACACGGAGAGACGTTCAAGGCGGGCGACATTGCGCGTCAAATCAGAACGAAACGAACAGCCTCCCGACGTTTATCAATTCTCCCGCCTTTAATAATTGTAATAAAATAAAAGTAATAAGAGTAATTCCTATAAAAAAATAATAATAATAAAATTAAATTAAATAAAAAAAGTAATTCTTATAAAATAAAATAATAAAATAAAAGTAACAGAAGTAATTCTTAATCCTTACATTTCGAATTGACGAACAGGGATCCAGACAGCATCATGACGGTGGCCCAGTCTGAGGGCGTCCGTGGCTCCAGGACACCCTTCTCGTTACTCCAGCAGTCACTGGAACCAGTATATATATTCTTATAAATATTATATTTCATTTGTTCAAACATAGAAATGAAATCAGAGTTTTTTGATTCTTAATCGCTGAAACATCTAAAAGAAATTTATGCGGAATGAAAAGATAGCACCATACAGTGCATACCAAGACGGACATATCGGCGTATTGCAAATAACTGGACGATGGTCGACGTATGGAAATGTCTTATGCAAAATGTGTGATTATTTAAGTAACAGTTACACATAGGAGTATTGTGCAAGTAAAAAAAAAAATTATTTATATTTAGCAGAGCGTGGTTTCGATCCACGGACCTCTGGGTTATGGGCCCAGCACGCTTCCACTGCGCCACTCTGCTCCCGTACAAATTATGTTAATGAATACATACGTATTTTCTGAATTACTTACTGATCTATCTTGTGAGACGGATTAAGGCATTCCCACTTTTTGACTCGTGTAATAGTGAATATTTATATCAATCATCATTATTATATTCCATACAACCGACCTAGAAGAAATATTATTGTCGATTGTTATTATTTCCATTGTTATTATCGTTGTTGGGTCATTATCATATCATTATAATTTTTATCGTGATTGCTATTATGATTATGATTATTTTTATCATTATCATTATTATCATTATTATTTTGTTGTTGTTGTTACAATTATAATAATGTTGATATAACCACAATAATAATGAATGTTATTATTATTATTATTATTGTTATTAATGATTAATACTTAAAACAAATAAATGTGCTACACATCGAAAGTCATATAGCACTATGCTAAAGTATATTAGCGAAAAGCGTTAGGCATGAGCTGATGAATAGGGTAAAGTCTTGTTGAAATCAAACAACTGTGCCAAACATCAAGGGTCACACAGCATTACGACAAAGTACTTTAGCGAAAAGAGGGGAAAAGGGGTATTCTGATAATCACAGCTATTTGTTTCGCGAGTCCTAAACTCAGTGCATACTTGCTTTTACAATCCGCAGCCTGGTTACGTCACTGATTGTAATTTCAGTCCTCGTATTAACAAGGTGTCAGAATTTCTCGGTGAAAAATGTTTGGGTTATTTGTCTTATTTGGAATTCTTGTCGATATTAAATTCACATATCAAAAAAAATAAAAATCAACTCTTTTTGTATTGAATATTTGGTTTCGAGATGTTAGAATCTTTGAGTCGTTTCGGTTAATTTTCTGGTTTAATGTGTGTGCGGCCGTGTACACACATATGTGTATATATATATATATATATATATATATATATATATATATATATATATACACATACACACACACACACACACACACACACACACACACACACACACACACACACACACACACACACACACACACACACACACACACACACACACACACATATGTATGTATGTATGTGTGTATATATATATATGTGTGTGTGACCTGAAGATGGCATCCAGGTGGATTTCGAAACTGTAGTCTCACTTTCAATAAATCTAGTTTATGTATTGTGGGTTTTTCTTCCATATGTATATATGTGTTTCTGTTGTGTGTGTGTGTATGTGTGTGTTTTTTATCTATAAAAAATAGCAAAATAGAATATTACCATATATATACACACACAAATGTGTATATATATACATATATATATATATATATATATATATATATATATATATATATATACTATATATGTGTGTGTGAGATATACATATATATGTATATATATACTATATATATATATATGTATATATATATATATATATATATATATATATATATATATATATATGTGTGTGTGTGTGTGTGTGTGTGTGTGTGTGTGTGTGTGTGTGTGTGTGTGTGTGCATATATATGTGTATATATATATATGTGTTTAAATCTATACATTTTCATACGCACACACACACACACACACACACACACACACACACACACAACATACAACACACACACACACACACACACCTACATATATATATATATATATATATATATATATATATATATATATATATATACACACTTACACAAAAAAAGAGAATATTACCAGTACCTTCTATCAAAGCATACAATACTTCATAAATACACATACTCTTCACATTGGAGAAAATAATAGTAATGAGAGTTCATAACTATCAAAACAAGACACATTCTACTAAGAATCTCATCATGAATATAAATACTTAATGTTGAACACAAGCTCTTCAGGAGAAGAAAGGGAGTGTGATACATTTTGATAAGACCACAAAAAACGTAAAATAAAAAATATAAACAAACGCATTCCTTTTGATGTTCTCAAGATGAAAGAATATTTATATAACACTCTATACACGCCCATCGTGAGATCAAGTAAAAAAAAAAAAACACCATTTAATGATGATACCACGCAGAGAAGGGAATATAATTAAACCCCCTGAACTTTATGGACCTAGGGATTCCAAAAATCGCCAGATAATAAAAAAAGATAGACCATGGGAGCCATTAAAAAAAAGAAAAAGAAAGAGAGAGAGAGAGACGCTTACGTAACGAGTCAGAACAAGTCTCCTCAGTTGCCAGGCGTAGGACGACCTCCTCCCTGCACAGCCATGGCCGCTCTTCGGGTACGTGAGATTAAAGCCATTTCTCCTGTGAATTAAGGGTATTTTGGAGTGTTTTCTGTTTATTGTGGGGCCTTTTTATTGGGGAGGGGTATAAGGCTGCGGAGTGTGGGTGGTGGAGTGGGTTGAGAAGGTCGGGATATAAGGAGGGTGTGTGTGTTATGTACGTGTGGGGTGTCTGTGTGCAAGGAGCCGGCGGGGGTCATGGGGTGTTGTTTAGGGAGATCAGCTGATTTTTACCTTTGGGGGTGGGATGGATGTGGGATTGAGGCTGTTAATGGCATTTTACGAGAGAATATGTATGGGGGGGTTGGAGGAGGTAATAGGGGGGTTTGTGGTCAGGAAATAAGGGGTGGGGGGTTTATAATTCAGATATTTAAGAAAGAAATTTTTGAAAGGTTTTGGTTGATAGGTATTAATGATTTCAGGCACGATTTCAAATGAATTGGCTTTCGCATTAATGAGTTCGTGCGTGATTAATATATGATTTTAATACATGTATATATTTTTTTGGCTAGATATCTTTAATAGTTAATGATTTGTTGATATGTGTGCCCTGTGTCATAGTATCATGTTATTGGAATTAATGCAAACTTTCTAGCCAGGTTGTCATTAGTAAAATTGCTAGGCCTTTGGCAGAGGTTGAAATTTAGTAAAATTTCTAGGCTTTTGGCAGAGGTTGAAATTATTAGGTTGGACTTCAGGTTGTAGGCATTCCATCACAAATCATACTATTTGTCAAGTAGATTTTGTTAGAACACAGTCAGTGTAATTATAAGATAGTCCTACACTTAAAGCCCAGTGCTTTCAATCGCTTTGTATCATGTGATATATTGGTACAATAAGTTGCATGTAATAATAGAATTAACGATAAATGTTTAGAAGATGACCTTTTCATGCTCTAGCAAAAGCAAGAGAATCATGTCAGCTCTGGAGAGTGGAGTTTGTAGTTTGACAGTGAATTTGCCAGGGAGGTCTACAATTTTTTATTTTTGCCAAAATATACATGTTATTATTATTATTTATTTATTTATTTTTTTAGTGGTGGAGTGCTTAAAAAATCATGTGGCTCTTAACCTAGGTTGTGTGTGAGTTCTGTAAAAAAAAAAAAATAAATAAATAAATAAAATAAATAAATAAAAAAAATAAAATAAAAAATAAAATAAACGAATTAGATATTTTCCCAAGAATATGGAGCTAATAATGAATTTATGAAAAAAATGTAATAACATTACCTTCTGAATGCATTTTGTGGTTTGACATTTTGAAGCATTCAAAGAGGGTAGTGATTTAGTATAAGCTTCAGTGTAAAAGGTAAAGGTTTCACTAGAATGTTCAGAAGTGATTGTTTTGATTTTCTGGGGATGAAATACTGCCTATTTATTTAATTAGAAACATTTAGTAGTTGGTGTATAACAATATGAATTCCTAAACATATAACACATTCTTTAATTTGATCACAGCTGGTAAGAAAATGGAGCGTTCCATTAGCAACAGCCGTTGCCGCGCCAATCTTCACTCCAGTCGTCCTCGCGGAGTCAGATAAGAAGGACACAGAAGCAGCTTCTTCTCGTTTGGTTCGACCCTCTGATCTGCCCATCTACGAATCCCCAGATGAAGTCCTGGAGTAAGTAGTGAAAGTGGATAAAAACATTACAAGTTGTATCCTCAGAAGATGAGGTGTTAAAGAGCCTAACAACCTAATTTTTTAAAAGTTTGAAATCGCACACATACAAGGATAGATAAGCTGTGTGGTTATTTTAATGTGTTTATAATATCTTGTCTTTTATCTTTCTTGTAAGAATTGAAATACTGATTGATTGTGCTTTATTGTCAGCTTCGAATATCATGGGCGGGAGAGGACGGCCCTGGAGGAAAACATTGGCGTCGTGAGGAAGGAAGTGGAAGGCGTCATCGATGCAACACGGGCCACCAGGGAGAAAATAGTGTATGTTTGTGAGACTGGCAAGGCTCATACCATGGGTAAGGTTTTTTCTTCTTTTTCTTCTTCAGAAAATGTCATCTTTACACAGTTGCTTGAACTAATTGATTTCTGCAACCCGTATGGAAACAGTGCTTATTAGGTCTGCCTCTGTCCTAACATAATTTTATTTTTGTTTTATGGCTGTGATATGAAAATTTGGTTAGATTTTGATACATGTTTTTAGGAGTCTTTAGAGTGCTTTAGAGAAAGACCATGGGAATAGTTTTACAAGCTGATGATACATACATACTAATCTTAGTTTTTCAGGATATGCTATGTTCTATGTACTTGATCTAATAAGTATATATAGTTGCATAGACTATTACTAATATCAGTGCATTTGTCTCAGAAATACTTTATTGTGGTGTCTGTTGTATAGAACCTGTAACTTGTCCCGTGTTAAAAGATGTGTGTGTTTGTCCCATAGCCACAGTGGATATGCTGAAAGAACTTAAACCATCACCAGGTTAGTGAACTTTTTCTGTTCCTTTTCTCTTTGAATGAGTGCTGGAAATCACGCGAAATGCATAAGAATAATTTTCTAATAATCAAGAGTTAAGCTTGGCATTTACATTAGGCTATTTCTTGTATAGTTATCTGTAAGTAGGATAGGTTAATACAGATATTTATAATATTCTCAATGTTTAGTGTTGATAGTTCATATAACATAGATTTTCATTGCAGTAAATATTACAGTTTGTTTTTTATGGAGTTTTTGTCCAGTGTTTTTATATCAGTCGGGAAAATTCATATTTGTTTCAGACATCAATGTGGTAAGTTTATAAGCTTATCTGTGTTGACATTTTGTCTTTTCCAAATATATTCCTAGTCATTAATAGATTTATTTTATCCAAACTTAACACAGTTTCAATTGAAGGAACAGTATCATAATTAATATTAGTATTTTCTTGTATTTTCTCCATCGGGTCAAACTTGAAATATGGAAGATAATAAAGAATTGTATGCTAAAATTTTGATATGACATTAGTATGTAATATTTGAATATCACTCTAATTAGAGATAGATAGGTTAATGTTCACAAATTGGAATTTGCAATTATGTTCGTGGAAAAAATCACATGAGGTAAGAATTATTCATCCTATCAAAATTAATCAATGCTCACTAATTGGATTTTACTATTATTTTCATGGGAAATTCTCAGGAGGTAAGAATTATGCATGCTGTCAGAATTGCTCATTTATAATTGACCTTGGACATGCTCGATATGTTGTGTTTTACTGAGAAATATTTTGAGTATTTTATCACATTTTATTATGTAATGCTGCTTTAATGGACTTAATCAGATGGTAAGATGATACAAACTGTTTTTCCTTCTTAAGTATATTGTTCGTGTAAATGTTGATTTTTTTTTTACAGTCGTAGAAAATAAATAATGTGTTGTATAAGTATTGTATATGGGTAGAAACTGCATTGTTGTATTTGTTATAGAAGTCGTTAGCACTGAAGAAAACAGTTATTGTGTTTCACTCTTTTTGTGTTGTTTATTTTATCTTCTGCACCTTCTCTCTTTCACCATAACAGGAGCCTGGTATTGGGATTATACCTTTAGGGGTGTTATATCTTGTTTCAGAAGAATGATAGATTATTTCTTCTCGTATTGCCTGTTTGTGAAAGATCTGTCAATTTTTTTTCTTGCTTTAGTTGCTTAGGTGTCTTTCCAGTAACTTTCCATAAATGTCTTTGATGGAATAGATGTTAAATGTAATCTGTTCTTTTGTAGATTGCTTTGTTGACATTTTGTTTGGCATTTTTGCTGTATTAGTTTTGGTTTTGTTATTATAAGGTTGTAGGAAAGCTAGGCACTTGAAATTCTTCAATATAGTCTTGTTTTATTAGTACTTTTTACCTCTCTTTTACCAAAATAAATTTTTAGGTACCTTCAGTGAAAATGCCATACAGGGGCTGAAAAAAGGTGTTAAGTACATACCTCCAAACTTTTGCTTGTTTTTGTGGTTCAGCCTTTATAATGCAGCCAGATGTAGAAAAAAATACTGTATGGCAACTCCTTTTTCTCGACCAGTGGTATCGTGATTTTGTGAATACCTCACTGCTTTGAGCTTAGAGTAGATAGCATATTTAACTAGTTTTACTACCAGTCATTTTATAGGTCTCTCTTGTGCTTCAATTAGACTCAGAAGCCATGCAGCATAGCATCTGACTGCTGCATGTAAACCAATCAGTCTCATTATAGTAATGAATCTTGCTCAAAACCTCTTAATATGTAGAAAAGGGATGAATGAGAAAGAATATTTTCACAGCACATGAGATGTATTTGACCGGTTTTGATTACACCTCTGTCAGAAATACATCTATTTCTGATGAAGATATAATTGAGACCAGTCAAATACATCTCCTGTATTGTGGAAATATTCTTTCTCATTCATACATTTTCTACATCCTCACTAACTTTACCAATTATTTTGCCAGTCTTTTTGTCACTTACAGATGTTTCAGAAGTAACTTTGCTCACCATAGGACATGAGAACTTAATTTAAACCTACTTGATGGGTTTAGTGGTGTATTACATATTTCTGTTGATCAATGAGGAAGACACGTGAAAATCATTCAAATTTGGGAAGAAATGTGGCAGATATATATATAATGATTTTAAGACTTTTTGAAGCCATAACACTGTTCAATAACATTTACTTGATAGTACCAGGATATGTTGTTTTTGATAGGAGCTAGTGCATAAGAGTATATGAAAACATGATAGGCATAAGTATAATATTATAGGCACTTTCATTACATCTGGTAAATGTGACGTAATGTATGGCAGCATTCCATTATGTATACGAAATCT
>NC_051389.1:4333338-4355838 GCF_015228065.2 Penaeus monodon | reverse complement strand
CATAACAGAGGAACCCAAGGATATAGTAGTGGCACCTGCAGTAACAGAAATAACACCTGTCTTAACAGAACCTGAGCTTGAAGTAACCCCAGCTTTAAAAGAACTTGTGCTAGATGTAACCCCTGCTGTAGGAGAACCTGACCTAGAATCTAAACCTGCTGAAACAGAGCCTGAGCTAGAAGTGAAACCTGCTGAAATAGAATTAGTGTCTGAAGTAAAACCCACTGAGCCAGAAGTGAAACCCATTGAAATGGAGCCTGAACCAGAAGTGAAACCTGCTGAAATAGTTCCTGAGCCAGAAGTGAAACCTACAGAAACTGTGCTTGAGCCTGAAGTAAAACCTGCTGAAACTGTGCTTGAACCAGAAGTAAAACCTGCTGAAACTGTGCTTGAACCAGAAGTGAAACCTGCTGAAACTGTGCCTGAACCAGAAGTGAAACCTACAGAAACTGTGCTTGAGCCTGAAGTAAAACCTGCTGAAACTGTGCTTGAACCAGAAGTGAAACCTGCTGAAACTGTGCCTGAACCAGAAGTGAAACCTGTTGAAACTGTGCCTGAGCCTGAAGTGAAACCTACAGAAACTCTGCCAGAGACAGAAGCACCATCAGACCCTGAAGTAAAGGGAAAAGCAGATGCAAGGGAGGCTGAGGCGGCACCCAGCGATGACAGTATTCGGAAAGTAGGTCTGGTGAATAAAATTATCCAGTACTTTTCCAAGGAGAAAGAACCTCTAAAAGAGATTGTAGTCGAGGGTGGAGAAAAAGTAGAAGAAAAGATTGCAGAAGCAGTCAGTGAGGCAGCAGAATTCGTCGAGAAAGGAGCAGATAAAGTTATTGAAGACGCAGAGGTTGTTGAAGAGATCGGAGAAAAGGTGGAATCTGCAGTACAGGTTGTAGAAGAGGTTGCAGGTGCCGCTGCCAAAGCCGCTCATGATACTCCTGGTATTCCTGAATCTGTTGCAGAGAAAGCTGAAGAGACAAAGGAAATTGCTGAAAAGGTGGAAGAGGTCATTGGCACAGTAGAGTTTATTGCAGAAAAGGTTGAGGAAGTTGCAGAGGAGATTAAAAAAGAAGCAGAGGCTGTTGAAAGTAAAGCGGTTGAACTGATAGAGAGCAAGGAAAAGAGAGAAGAACTCATAGAAAAAGCCATTGATTATGTGACTGGTAAGACACATGAGGAATTGGAGGGTGTAGAAATCAAGAAACCGGAAGCAGCACTTGTAGAAGAACCTGTGGCAGTTGCAGATGCCAAAGAACCTGAAGTGACATCCGTTGAAGAAGGAAAGCAAGGAGCAAGGGAGCCAGAAGTGCCAGCACCTGAGGGAATGGAAGTTCAAGAAAAACTTTCTGCTGTAACTGAAGAAAAAGAAGCAACAGTGGCACCAATTGAAGAACTGAAGGAGGCTGAAGTAACCACAGAGAAGAGTGCTGAAAAGATTGGTTTGGTTGATAAACTAATCCAGATTTTCTCCAGTGAGGATGAAAAACAGGGTGATGAAAACCTATCCTTAGAACCAGGAGTAAAGGAAGCTGTTGCTGAAGTTGGAGACAAAGTGGAGGAAGAAGTTACAAAAGGGGAAAAGCCAAGAAGTGGAGAAGGATGCAGCAGATGTATCTAAAGCAGCAGACATTGTGAAAGAAGAAGTGAGCACAGAGGAACCTGCAGTGGCACCAGTTGTTGAAGTCGCACAGTCTGAAATACTTTGTAACGGAAGAACAGCAGCCACAATCAGCACCTATTACAGAAGAAAAAGAACCAACATTGATTCGTGATGAAAAGACACAAAAAGAGAGAGTAGGTTTAGTTGATAAAATATTGCAGTTCTTCTCCAGTGAGGAAGAAAAACCTGAGCCTGTAAAGGAGGTTGTAGAAACACTGGTAAAGGAAGCTGTTATTGAGGGTGGAGAGAAAGTTGAGGAAAAAATAGCAGAGGCTGTTAGTGATGTAGCAAAAGAAGCTGAGAAAGAAGCAGATGAAGTATTAAAAGCAACTGAACTTGTTGAAAAGGTAAGTGAAAAGATGGAATCAGCTGTAGATGTTGTAGAAGAAGCTGCAGGTGCTGCTGCCAAAGCTGCTCATGATACTCCTGGTATACCTGAATCTGTTGCAGAGAAAGCTGAAGAGACAAAGGAAATTGCAGAAAAGGTGGAAGAGGTCATTGGCACAGTAGAGTTTGTTGCAGAGAAGGTTGAGGAAATTGCAGAAGAGATTAAAAAGGAAGCAGAGGCTATTGAAAGTAAAGCCGTTGAATTGATAGAGAGCAAAGAAAAGAGAGAGGAACTCATAGAAAAAGCTATTGATTATGTGACAGGACAAACACCAGAAGAATTGAAAAGCACAGATGTGAAAGACCTCGAAGTGACACCCATAGAAGAGGAAGTTAAACAGATTGAAGATGTGAAGGCGAAAGAAGAGGCACCAGCTGCAGAAGTGAAGGAGGCAGAAGTTGTTGCAGACAAAAGTATTGAGAAGATAGGATTGGTTGGTAAACTTATGCAGTTCTTCTCTAATGAAGAGAAGACACCAGAGTCAGTAGAACCAGTGGTAAAAGATGCTATAGTTGAAGGTGGAGAAATTGTGGAGGAAAAAGCTGCAGAAGCGGTAAGTGAAGTAGCCCAAAGTGTAGAGAAAGATGCAGGAGATGTATCTAAGGTTGCACAAGTTGTAGAAGATGTTAGTACAAAGGTTGAATCAGTTGTAGAAGTGGTTGAAGAAGCTGCGGATGCTGCTGTCACAGCTGCTCATGATACTCCTGGTATTCCTGAATCTGTTGCAGAAAAGGCTGAAGAAACAAAGTCTATAGTTGAGAAGGTGGAAGAGGTTATTGGCACAGTAGAGATTGTTGCAGAGAAGGTGGAAGAAATTGCAGAGGAGATTAAAAAGGAAGCAGAGGCTATTGAAAGTAGAGCCGTTGAATTGATAGAGAGCAAAGAAAAGAGAGAGGAACTCATAGAAAAAGCTATTGATTATGTGACAGGACAAACACCAGAAGAACTGAAAAGCACAGATGTGAAAGACCTTGAAGTGACACCCGTAGAAGAGGAAGTTAAACAGATTGAAGATGTGAAGGCAAAAGAAGAGGCACCAGCTGCAGAAGTGAAGGAGGCAGAAGCAGACAAAAGTATTGAGAAGATAGGATTGGTTGGTAAACTTATGCAGTTCTTCTCCAGTGAGGAAGAAAAGCCTGGAAAAGATGTTGCAGTGGAAGGTGAATCGGCAGTTCAGAAAGCAGCAGATGAAGTAATTACAGCAGCTGGAGTAGTTGAAGAGATTAGTAAAAAGGTGGAATCAGCTGTAGATGTTGTAGAAGAAGCTGCAGGTGCTGCTGTCACAGCTGCTCATGATACTCCTGGTATACCTGAATCTGTTGCAGAGAAAGCTGAAGAGACAAAGGAAGTTGCTGAAAAAGTGGAAGAGGTTATTGGTACAGTAGAGTCTGTTGCAGAAAAGGTTGAGGAAGTAGCAGAAGAAACTAAAAAGGAAGCAGAGATTATTGAAGGTAAAGCAGACACATCTCAGGCAGAATCTGGTTTGTTTGATCAGCTGATTAGCATCTTCTCTAAAAAAGAAGAAACTAAAGAGGATGTTCCACCTGCTCCTGAGGCAGCAGTGGAGCCACAGGAGCCAGATACAGTTGTTGCAACTGAAAGAGCAGAAAAGTCAGATTCCGAAGGGGCCAAGGATAATTCCACTGACATTGTAAATATTGATGAAACCGTCTCTACCTCACTGAAACCCTCAGAAACCAATGATGATTCCACACCTGTGGTTGACAAGCTCTTGTCATCTGAATCTGCAAAGAAAGAATCTTTAGTGGAGAAATTTGCAAGTTTTTTTGGTGAGAAAAAACCTGACAGTAAGCAGTCTGCTGGTGTGACTTCAGATAGTAGTAAGGAAATTCATGCATCTGACTCTCCAACAGAGGCTGTTCCAGAACCGGTAGCAGTTGGTGATTCCTCACCCGAGGGAGCGACATCTGTGTCAGGACCTTCAGAGGAGTCCCAGGTACAGTCCCCCTCTATTAGAATAGGCCAGGGTACAGTTGAAGGGGTGGAAGGTAGCATTTCAGGTTTGGCAACACCAGATGCACCAAGTGAAGTTATGCCAGCTTTTAGTGAGAAAACAACAGAACCAGTTTTGGAGGTGAAGGACAAAGGTCTTTTTGATCAGCTGGCTGAATTGATAAGTAGCGATGAAAAGCAGAATATTGTGGCCTTTTCTGGTGCTGCTTCTCAGCAACCAACAGAGAAAGTAGACCAAACATCATCCGAAAAAACTGAGACTGAAGTTTCTGGTTCGGATAAAGCTGCTACAGAGGAAGTAAAGCCTTCATTCCTGGATAAAATTGCAACCATGCTGAAAAGTAAAGGTTCTCCTGAAATTACCAGTACTGAAAAAGAACCAACTCAGGGTAGTGAAACCTCAAAAGAGAATGCTAGAGATGATGATGTGTTTATTGTAGTAGGAAAACCAAGCCATCCAGTTGATGTTGACTCCGCAGAAAGCTCCCAGCAAAGCAAGAATCCAGTGAGCTCCCATCAGCAAGGCTGGTCAAGGGTAAAGTTAGAGCCTCATATCTAAGTGCCTGTTGTAACCAATAGAGATGCTGCTGCTCTCTTATACTAAGCTTCAGGTTGCTGGAATGGGTCTCTTTCCCATTATTACTTCCATGTTGTTTCTTTGTCCAGGTCTTCTTTGTTTGTGAGTGAGAGATTAGCAGCTTCTGCTGTAGTTCTCTCTGGTATTTCATTCAGTTCCTTTTGACTCCCATTGAAGGACATAATGTGTAAGAAGTAATCTGTCCTTAAATTTTATGTTTCATACATATCTAGATGATGATTTGCATGATTTTCAAAACAGAAATACTGATACTGCTGACTAGTATCTACTAATTTTTCCTGTTAATGAATCCCTCAATATATACACTCGCGTAACTTTTCAATACCCTTAAGGTATGTTGCCTGATTTTTTTTATAACCAGTTTAACATAATTCAAATGCAGTACAATCTTACCACAAATTTTTAAAGTGTGTGATATATATATATATATATATATATATATTATATATATATATATATATATATATATTATAATATATATATATAATAATATATTATATATATATTATAATATATATATTTATATATATATTAATATTATAATATTTTATTATAATTATATATATATTATATATATAATATTAATATATATATAATTAATATATATATATATATATATATATATATATATATATATATATATATATTATATATATATATATATAGTATTATTATTATATATATATATATATTTATATATATATATATATATATTATATATATATATATATATATAATACACACACACATACTTATATTTTGCTTCATTTTCTTTGTAATCCATGTACAAGTATTATTAAGGTTGTACTGTATGTGTTTGACAGTGAGACTACCTGTGTGTTTCTGTGAGTTATGCCTCTTTTGGGATAATTTAAGGGAGAATGCAGTAATGCACAGTTTGTTTTCTTGTTTAATTTATTGAATATGGTTTTCATTTTGTTTTTAAGAAAGCATTTTTTTTTTTTCCTCATAAAATATTAGATGATGAAATGTGATTGGCTTATTAACCAACTTCATATTTCTTGGTTAATTGTTCTCTAGGAATACGATTTTTCTCCTTTTCTTATCCATTCTATCTTTTTGTTTACCTTCCCCCCAAAAATAGTTTTTTGAACAAATTAGGTTTCCTTCACTAAGCTTTTATGGCATCTTTAAACTCCACAGGAAATGGGTCAATAATCCTTCTTTGTCTGCAGGTTGTCATGACTGTTTTATAAAATCAATCCTTTATCACTTTGAACCTTGTGTTTTTACATTAATCATTAAGTAAGGACATTATTTAACATATAACAAAAACATTAACAGAATATGATCTATTAACCAACAGAAGATCTTGGAGTAACTGATAGCCTTTGTGAGTAGGTTTATATTAGTCATAAAAAGACAGTATTATGAATATGCTTCGTAGCTCATGGAAGATCATGCACAGCACTAGCAGCAGCCAGTTAGTGGGTAGAAATACCAGCACTCATCAGAATTGGTCCGGGTTATCATTTCATAATCATAGAAATCTTATTTATATATATATATATATATATATATATATATATATATATATATATATATATATATATATATATATATATATTTATAACAAAAACTTAGATAATATACATCAGATAGAAGACAAAACTGATTAGTGGGGAAATGAGGACTGCTTGTATTATGCTTCATGAATATGATATAATGTTGGTTTACCTGTTCAGTTGTAGTAGTTGCTATTTGATATAAAACTGTTCTGATTGCCAAGAGTTGTGGTTAAGAATACTGTATTTTAGATATATTTGATAACATTGTATTATCATCTAGAAATAAATTTGTATTGAAATTCAAACTCAGTTGTGTGACTATGAGACTTTTAATTAGGAGGAAAAAAGTTTCTAAGATGACTGATTATATTGGAGGTATTTGTCATTTGTTTGTTTTCCAATAAGAGTATTCCATTGGCATAATGTACAAGCAGGACTTTGTTCTTGAACGGATATTTGAAGTGTGTCAAAATATCTCTGCCTGTAGATATTACATTTTAAACAGATCTTGGGTTCTTACTATTTATCAACTCTCATAGCTTAGGTAAATTCTAGACACTTGGTTATTTGCATTATCCGGAGCTTATGCATAGGATGTTAGCATTGGCAATATTATATGCACTGATGACTATGGATGTGTGTTTCATCTGAAATTATTGTGGGTTGATTTGAGGCATTTCAAATTTGTCTTGTTCTACTAATGGTTCTTAAGATTAATTCATACTAATGTGTGTTGGTGTTTATCCTGTTCATTAATCTCTTAAAAAGTAATCGTCATGGCTTACCACTAACTCCTATATATTATAATTGTTTAGATACAAAAACTGCTGAAGTTTGTCACTACAGTTTTTTCGTTCATGAGCATACCCTTTTGGATTCTGGCTTGAATCGCTGATATATTAACTTTGTATCGCTTTTGCATTTCTTGTGATAGGGATAATTGCCGCATTGTTATTTCCATGCCTTTTAACTATCATGTGTCTCTCTTCAATAGACCGGAGCTGAGGTGAAGCAAGAAGGCAAGGACGTCATCGTTCAGCTGACACCAACGCCTGTAGAAAAGGATTACGGGCAGAGCAACCCTGAAGATGCTGACATGTACACCACAAGGAGCTAGATGGAGACTGCTGCTAGGATGGGGTGCATGGGATAGGGTCATTGTGTGCTGCCCTCTGAAGATCTACGTCTTGTTTAAATAACTGTAGTGGGGTATAGGCAGAGGGGGAGTGTGTTCTTGTTAGTCATTTTTCCATGAGTAAGGGCTTATAATTCTTATCATTAGTGTTTGTATTGTGTGTTTGGGCAGTTTTCTTATTTGGGTTTCAAGTCTTTACTATTAGGCAGTTAACATATTCAATGAGAGTTATTTAATAATTTAACAATTGATCTTACATTCATTAGATTTATGCGCCTATATTTTTAATCTTCATTAAAGTATGTTTAATAAGGCAATTTAGCTAAGGAAACTGACATTTTCTCTGTTATCTCACTGATCATTTGACAAAACTTTTCATTATTAAACCTCTACATAACATGGATCAGCCCTATAATTATTTTGTCTTCTGTAAAAAATTCAATTTAACTGTAAAAAGAATGTAAAGTCAGAGATGATTTGGTAGGTGACATGCAGCTCCATGGGAAATGACCTTTGTGTATATACCTTTTCTCAATAAAGAATATTGGATGTATATTTAAAATGTCAATTTTGTTATGCACCACACTATATGAAAAAAAATCAATTTCTTAACAATATATTGTTGTCACTGTTCTTACTCTTCTCAACATATAACCGAGGAACTACATAATTAAAACAGATTTCTGGCCTTTATTATCAGTAATTGACATACAATGTCCAATCCACCCCAAAAAGTATGGCCCCAGACCATCTGATTTCGCATTTTGAATTGGAAAAGTTTATCCTTACAGCAATGATGTTATTTAGTTATTTTGGTTAGGTTTAATCTATTAAAAAATTTGTCAATTTAAGACATAATATCAACTTTCAAAACCAAAGGAGGTAACATGGAAGTTGGACAATTCCTTTGTGACTAATTCACTTTGAGAGATTCTAGGTCAAATAATTAAAATGTGAGAGAGAGGCAGTATTGAAACGGGATGAAAAAGGCCCCTTGAAGGAGTGTTGAGAGGTAGAAAGAGAATCTTCAACATTATTTGGTCATTAAACTTTTTACTTGGAATAAACTTTTTAAACAGTGGACTGATAATTCTTGTACTATATCATTTGATGGAATCTGCAGATGACTATTAAGTGGAGGAAAAAAAAGCGAGAGTAGGAAGAGAGAATTTATACATTGGATAAGCTTACATATAATCTCATGTTATGTACTAATTAACATTACATAGTACAGTACTTAAAAGGCAACCTGCAGCAAAAAAAAAAATCTTATTCAAGTTAGGGATTTCTTGGAAAAAAAAATCGACAACTGTAGAATAGTTTATTGCTAGATCATTCCACATACTCTCTCATGGTTGCAGTCCCATTCACTGGCTGTTGAAATCATCCCATTAAAGCGCCATTGACGGAAACCTGATGAGGCAGCACTGGTCGGAAAGTTAAGCAGATTCTAAGGGGGGAAAAGTAAATAAAAAGTATTATTTCTCTTTATCAATAATGAAGTTGAATAATTTTGTCGAGAGCAATTATAGCGATAAGGATAATAGGGCCAAAAAATATAAATAAAAATGTTAGATAATTCAGTAATAACACTGTTAATATAGATAACATGGGTGATAACATAGAGTAACAATGAATATCCATAACTGTACATGCAACAGGATATGTTGAAGTTGATGTTGATGACGTTGACGACAACGAAAACTTATGCATCTGGCCTGTCAACAAGCACATGACTACAAAGAGGTGCATGCTTCCATAACACAAGAAATTAACAATAGGAAGTCCCCTCGAGTATGGCGAGCAGCTTTGAGTACTATGTACGTGAAGCACAGTGTTGTCCGCGTCGTAACTTAAAAATTATAAGATAATGCGTAGGGTGCATCCAATACATTGACCACTGAAGCCTTTTCTCCTTTTCTCCTCCCGCCGTTTAATGCCATGCTCGTTTTCGTCGTGTGTGTGTCTGTGGGGGGGGCTTAGGAAACGGAAACTGAGACCTAATTTTACACGGTCTTTTCCTCTCCTTTCCTTTTCCTTCTCTTCTTCATCCCCTTCTTCTATCCACTTATCCTAATCGCTAACTCATGTTTACCCTTTACGCCTTAATACTTTCCCATAGTGCTACATGACCTTTGATGTCTAGCACATTTCTTTGTTTTAGCCATTAACCATTAGCTGTTCTTTTTCCTCCCCTTTTAATCCCAGGGTGCATGCGCGAGGATCATCTAGGCATGCTGTTTTGACTAAATTCAAACTCAAGAAACAAATCGCAACCCCCCCTCCTACACCGCAAGCAAAATACAAAGAAGATAATAACAGTAAGTAATCGTTATTTTAAAATGCCGTCTTTTTTCATTTCTCTTCACACTCTTCGGTTTTACGACTTTTCCCCCCATTGCCTTATCCTTGGGTTAATTTACCCTCAATATAACTTCGACCAAGCTGCGTGTCTTCAAGGCCTTGATACTGCCAGTTTTGCTCTATGGAAGCGAAACCTGGACGCTATCCAGTGTCTTGGAGTCTCGCCTTGATGCCTTTTGTAACAAGTCCCTTCGCCGGATCATGGGGTACAGTTGGCAGGACCGTGTGTCCAACCGGCGGTTACACCGTGAGACTGGCATGGGGCCTGTTACTTGCATAATCCGGGATCGCCAACTTAGGCTATATGGCCACCTAGCTCGTCTCCCTGTGGACGACCCTGCCCACCAGGAGTCTCTGCGAGACAACCCTGAGTGGAGGAGACCTGTGGGACGACTTCGGAGATCATGGCTTGGGCAGCTCGACGAGACCTGTCGCGAGGAATTAGAGATGGGCCGTGGGCCTGCCTGGAGACTCGCCTCGAGGGATCCCCGTGGCTGGAAGCGAAGGGTGGATGCGGCCATGCGCCCCCGTCGGCGTTAGCCCCTTGATATATGATGATGATACCTTCGACAAAACCCTTTTTTTCTCACAAGTTCTTCATCCAAGCCACCGTTTTCCTATCCTTAATCCTATGCTGATGACGTGGCTCTTAATATTAAGTTGAAAGTCTTTAGAGCACTTTCCCTTTTAAGTCTCCACTAACGCCTTATATAGTTCCAAATGAGAGAGAGAGAGAGAGAGAGAGAGAGAGAGAGAGAGAGAGAGAGAGAGAGAGAGAGAGAGAGAGAGAGAGAGAGAGAGAGAGAGAGAGAAGAGAAAGAGAGAAGAGAGAGAGAGAGAAATCTCCAGCATCCAAGCGTACTCTTAAAGTACGCCAACAGCTGGTCACATCTTTTCAACAGCCATCTGGTGACCTGCCTCTAGCTAGCTCTCAGGTCACCACACCGAACGGCTGACCTTAAATTGACCTTGTTCTCCTCCGTCACTATATCTCTGTGACCCGAAGTCTTTTCCCATTTATAAGGATGTAAAGTCACTCTTTTAATGCTTGGTCCAAATCTTATATTCTGGTCGATGCTGAAACAGTGGCCTAAAATGTTGTTCTTTCAGCTCGAACGCCAATAACCTGAATAATAAGCATGGGCATGATAACAATCATGACGGCTATGCTTAATAAAATAACGAGGATGATGATAATGATGATGATAGAAAGAAAGAGAGAGAGAGAGAGAGAGAGAGAGAGAGAGAGAGAGAGAGAGAGGAGAGGGAGAGGAAGGAGAGAGAGAGAGAGAGAGAGAGAGAGAAAGAGAAAGAGAAAGACAGACAAGACAGACAGACAGAGGGAAAGAGACAGAGACTCCGCAACACCCACAGCACATCCCAGCATTGCATTCAGACATAGTGCCACCACGACCTTGACTAAAACACAAAGAGATAAGATGATAAGACAGCAAGAAAACAGATGACAAGGAGCATCATATCAAGATAAAAAAAATTCGATGTCACTCTTCCTTCTCTTTATCTTCTGTTGCGTTTCATAGCGTTTTCACTCAACATGATAACAGAGTAAGAAGTAGAATGACAAGACACAGTTAATAACGCATTGGAAAAAAAACAGAAAATAAACGACATGACATGAGATCGGAAAATTGACAAAGATTATCAAAAACTGACGAAGATTAACAAAAAAATTGACAAAAATTAACAAAAAATTATAAACATAGTAAAGATTGACAAAAACTGACAAAGATTAACAAAAAACTGACAAAGATTAACCAAAAATTACAAAGATTAACAAAAAAAATGACAGCTGAAAAAATTAACAAAGAAAAAAAAAAGATTAACAATGATTAATTAATAAACTGACAGAGATTAACAAAAATTAACAAATATTAAGAAAAGATTAATAACACAGGACAGAAAACTGTAGAATGAGAAGGGAATTGCCTCTGTCTTGCGATGCAATGGTGGCGATGGTGGCGGTAGTAATGGTGATGGTGACGAAGATGGCGATGGTGGCGGTAGTAATGGTGATGGTGACGAAGATGGCGATGGTGGCGGTAGTAATGGTGATGGTGACGAAGATGGCGATGGTGACGAAGATGGTGATGGTGACGATGATAACGATGGTGATGACATTATTTGTGGCGAGAGTAATGGTGATGGTGGTGGTGACGAAGATGGTGATGGTGACTTTGATAGTGATAGTAATGACGATATCATTTGTGGCGGTAGTAATGGTGATAGTGATGATGATGACGATGATGGTGACGGTGATGATGACGATTACGATGATAATGATGATGACGATATTGTTAGTGGTGATAGTAATAGTGATAGTGATGATGACGGTAACAATAACGATTTCGATGATAATGATGACTATGACGACGATAAAGATGACGATAGATGGCAACTCCGGATTCATCTCAAGCAATGGATAAAAAAAAAAAAAAAAAAGCATGATAGCCATTCCGGACACTATGACATTACATCAAATCAAGTTCGCGTGACACAAATATCAAGGATGGAGAGAGAGAGAGAGAGAGAGAGAAAGGAGAGAGAGAGAGAGAGAGAGAGAGAGAGGAGAGAGAGAAGAGGAGAGAGAGAAAGAGAGAGAGGAGAGAGAGAGAGAGAGAGAGGAGAGAGAGAGAGGAGAGAGGAGAGAGGAGGAGGAGAGAGAGAGAGAGGGAGAGGGAGGGAGGAGGGAGAGAGAGAGAGAGAGAAGGAAGGGAGAGAGAGAGAGAGAGAGAAGAAGAGGGGGAGAGGTAGAGGAGGAGAGAGAGAGAGTGGAAGAGGAGGAGAAGAGAGAGAGAGAGAGAGAGAGAGAGAGAGAGAGAGAGAGAGAGAGAGGAGAGAGAGAGAGAGAGAGAGAGAGAGAGAGAGAGAGGGGGAGAGGAGAGAGAGAGAGAGAGAGAGAAGAGAGGAAGAGAGAGAAGAGAGAGAGAGGAGAGAGAGAGAGAGAGAGAGAGAGAGAGAGAGCGCAACTGCTTCATGAAAATAACTAACTCTGACATTAAAATGAGTAACTGGCATCCGTTTCATAACTATATTTCGCAAGAAAAATGATTCTAACTCCTAATTGTAAAACTGTGCGTGTATCCGAAGCATTGCCAAAGAAATTTCACAATGGTTTTGTAATATCTTAGCCCAGTCTTTATCTCGAGATATTTCATTTTGTCAAAGAGTGAGAATAATTATATACATCACAGACAAACATGTGCGCACACATACACACATGTAAAACACACACACACACACACACACACACACACACACACACACACACACACACACACACACACACACACACACACACACACACACACACACACACACACACACACACACACACACACACACACACACACACACACACACTCTCTCTCTCTCTCTCTCTCTCTCTCTCTCTCTCTCTCTCTCTCTCTCTCTCTCTCTCTCTCTCTCTCTCTCTCTCTCTCTAAAAGAGAGAGAGAGAGAGAGAGAGAGATGGAGGTGAAGGGAGGGAGAGAGAGGGAGGAAGGGAGACAGACAGACAGACAGACAAATAACAGACAGACTTTCAATATACGCACACGCTCCTCAAAAACACAATAAAAAAAAATCCGTGTCATCATTATTTCTCCATTCTACAAATACGCAAGATTTGGAACACGATCTTCCGAGAATTTGCAGACGATCAGCCCTCCCATTACACTAAACAAACAAACAAATAAATAATGCGACTCTCACCCCATTCGTATCCACGTCAGACTCACCTTGCAGGCTGAATCCCAGTACGGTCAGACAAGAATTTGGTTATTTCTTCAGCTGGCTTCTGGGTTTTCTCGGCGGAATCGAGTCCAATGGCCAACACGTGAACCTCACACAACGGGTCCCAGCTTCCTCCTCGGCACATCTGCTGCCCAGCCACTACAGTCACTGAAATACGCTGGGCGAGAGAGGGGGCTGTGTTGAGACGGTGGTTTGGTTTTTCAATGGGGGATGATTTGAGTTTCGATCGGTTCGTCCTGATTCCTTTAGAGTTTGGGGGATAATGTTAAAGGGGGTTAATGTAACTTGTATTTTTTTTATTACTATGTTGACTGCTCTATTACAGCTGTTGTCATATATAACTTTTTTTTTTATCAATTCGACTTACTTCTATGGGCTTCCCCAAAGTTTCTGCCAACTTTTCCGAAAAGCTCTCAGAAAAAGCCTTGTCCACTTTTTCAGAAGACAGATTAGTAGTCAGCGTCACGAAAGGCATATCTGAAATATCCCTTTAGAAAGAGAGAAAAAAAAAATGCTGTCACTGGAAGCTATTCCAACTAACGTTGCTAGGACGGGATTTATCAGCTGACTAAAAGGGGAGACCCAAGCCTCCCTTGGCACCCAGAGCTACTATGACGTAACCGGACGGCGATGCCACACCCCTGCCACCGGCCAATCAGAGCGGCGCTGGGCAGTCGGCAATGCATGGTACTTCGAGCCGCACGTGTGCGCTGTCTCGGGTCTAAATGGGTTTTATGCTTGTGTAATGCTCTTTTGGGTGTAGGTGATTACTATTCCTCCTCTGCTGGTTTTCTGGGCGATTCGCAGTTAAATAGAGCGGAATTATTATCTTTGGCTTTATTTATATATATATATCACATTTTTTTATCATTCTTCATAGTCAAGGCCACTTAAGTAACTGCGTCAAGACCAGCTTTAGCATACTTTCTGAGACTTGGGTGACCCTAATTGTAAAAAAAATGAAGATAATACCTTGCAACACAAACGCGGTGAAAGTGCATAGTTCAAAGATATTATAGCAATGAGCTTTAACAAATACCCCCCAACATCAGTATACAACGATTTATCCTCCCCAATCCATAAACACATCAAATAAAGAAAAAAATATATATGTATATATCACTGTCCCCTTCCATATCCTACAACACCAAAATATCTTGAAAAAATAGCCCATCCGAACGTAACAAGAAGTTAGCGGCTTGAAGCCACCGAGCAGCGAAACGAACGCGGCCCCAATCAGCTGTTCCCAAGCGACGCGACGGAGGCTGAAGGCTACTTGCGGACGGCTATTTTCAATGCCACGCCGCGCTCCTCCTCCTCACTGACAGGTGATTTCTCCGACGCCACGCGGGTGCCATGAATGCCATTAAAACAGCCAAGGGCCTGTTACGCCAGGAACTGAAGGCGAAGCTGAACGGCCTGAGTAACGAGGAGAAGGCACGGCAGTCGCAGGTCGTGCAGAAGAAGGTCCTGCACCATGACCTGTACAGGAAGAGCCAGAGGCTGTCCATTTTCTTGAGCATGCACGACGAAATTAACACGGATTTAATCCTGCGGGATGCTTTGGATGCTGGCAAGGCTGTTTATATCCCCAGGTAAGTAGGAGATGATGTTTTATTGGTGTAATGAATATTTTTTTTCCCCCGACGTTAACAGTGCAAGGATCTTGATAGGCAAATTCAAAGACACTTTTCAATTATGATGTTTATGTTGCAAATTTTCGACTTATTTGACATGTAAATAACTGCAAATTTTATGCCTTGTTTCATCTATTTTATAACCTATTTTGGGAAGTCAGAAGAATAATAATAGTGCATTGTAAAAGCAGCATTAATCTTCATTAGAGAAAGGTCACATCCATGAACCTTTTAGTGTAATACAAAAATACTTTCTTCTTGCTTTAAGTGAATCTTCACATATCTCTAAATATATGAAATAATAATTCATGCTTTATCACCAACTCTATGTTATTTGTGATCTGTTATTCCTTTTGTTATAAGAAAGACTGCTTAGAGTATTGCTTGATTATAGAATAGTTTGTAAGAGTAAGATTTTGGTATGAAGATAAATGCAAAAGCTAAAGCACAAAAATAACCCTGTGTAAGAGAAGAGAAGATGCAGTAAATCTTTATATCAAACAGATCCAGGTTTTAAACATGGCAATTTTTCAGATATGATAGCAAGTCGACCTACATGGATATGGTTCGACTCAAATCGTGGGAGGAATACGATGCTTTGCCGATGACCAAGTGGAACATCAAGCAGCCTCCTTTGGACCAAGATCGGGAACAGGCCCTGGCTTCAGGGGGCCTTGATCTGATCCTTGTACCTGGCCTGGCATTCACCAAAGCAGGACATAGGTAAATTTGCATTACTAATAGGATGTATGTAAAAATATTTGCAGTGAAAGTATACAAATTGTAGGTCTGTATACATACAAAACAATAAATGGAATACTGAAAGAAAAAAGTAATTTTAGCATTTTCTGAGATATTTCACAATGTTCTTATATAATAGACTAGATTTCAAAGGTTATTACTAATTTGCAAAGTTTCCTGTTACAGGATGGGTCGTGGACGAGGATATTATGACACATATCTTGCAAAATGTCGAGATGTGCAAGAGCATCCTCCAAGTACGATTGCATTGGCTTTTATTGAGCAAGTGCTTCCTGAAATACCCATTGAAGAGACAGATGTTCCAATTGATATCATTCTTAGTGCTGAATAATGTTGACATGCTTGCATATTCATATGTGAATATACATAGGCATGTGTGTATGCACATATTAATTATGTTTGTATATACTTTTGTAAGGAATTTTTTCTATGCTGCATCTTGCAAATGTATAACTTTTGATATTACACTTAACTTGATCACAAGTAAACCAGGATTTGTATTAGGATATGCTAGCCAGGGTTATATGGTTGTATGTATAAATGGTTATATAGGTGTATGGGAGGGTGAATATGCCCAAATGAATACATACAGTACAATATATGTATGCCTTTACAAGGTACTAATGATCTGGTATGAAAAGATATTTTGCAAGATATTTACTTGTATCATTTTTTATGTAATGAGGGACACAATTTCTACATTTATATTGAGAATTTTCTGCATAAACAGGAAGTCAGTAGTTCAAAAGAAGAAGTGAAATTTGTCGAGGAAAAAGCTTTTCCAAAACATGTTAGGTTTATTTTTTGTTCTAAATGGTTCTGTTCTTTTTTGAAAATATTTACTGCAAATATTACACATTTCAGAATCTATATCTTCAAAATTAGCTCTAGACATCTGATCAAGTCACACATTTCCTCAAAAGGTTTATCATGAATACATTCTTCATTTCATATCAATTTTTTTCTGTTAATATAATCTTTGTAAAGACTACAAATTGCCCGTATCATCCTATGGTACATAGATGTTGGCATATGCATACAAGTGTAAGATGAGTGTTTATTTTTTTCTTTATTAAAAAAAATCAAGAGAGGAAGAGTGATCAACCCCCTAATGAAGGTTGAAATAAAATGTTTCATGAAGGAAGTAAAACAAACATGGATTTTTGGATATGCAAATTGTTAAAAGTGTGCAATATGTATGGGTGCTTCATAAACTCCTTTGTTTGTTAAGTCTATTGGAGTTTTTATATCTTGTGCCATTTTGTTGATTTTCTACCTATGAAGATCTTTTGAATTCATTGGAAAACTCCTTTATATGGGATTGTTAGACCATAAATCTTATTTTTTAAAAAAGGTGTTTTAGCTCTGTCCTGTCATTAACCATCAGATTCCTTTATTGTGCCAGCAAATAACAGGATGAGCACAAAATAAATGGAAATTCAAAGAAAAATGGGTTGAAAACTTGTTAGATTTGGAGTTTGTGGATGTTTTTTTTTTTGTCTTCAATACATAAAGATAAGAGTTTAGTGATTTTACATGAGTAGCAGCTCTTTTAAGGATCAGGACACCATTCCTAATACAGCTGCTCAAAATACTTGGTCTGACGTTTACACCCTAACATGATGTAAGATGGTCTGTCTTCTCCATTGAGTGGACTGTAGACATCTGTGAGGAGGGCATTAAGTTCTGCTTTCTCTAGATAATTGACATAGAAACTAACTACTAACTCAACCTCCCTTCACTACCCTTTACTCTACCTATCTATAGTGCTACATGACCTTAGATGTCTAGCACATTTATTTTGCTTTTAACCATTTACCATTCAGCTTTCTCTAAGCTTACAACCTTTGACATTTAACAGCTTGTCCTAATCCTTAACTCATTTCCACCCTTTTCACCACAACACTTTATCATAGTGATATATGACCTTTGATGTCTAGCACATTTATTTCTTCTAACTGTATCTCTGCGCTTGGTAGGCCAGATGAGTGTCATTCACCGAGATCTCTAGTGTCAGCTGTGAGATACTGTTTCCCCATATTCACCAGTAAAGTCTTGTGCTTCATTATGCATTTTATGTTTGAAGTTTTCTTTCAGTGTTCCAGGATCTGTCAGGTTGTGATGTGACTGGAGATGGTGATGACAGACCACTAACCTCTCAGTCTGTCTAAGGGAATATTTTCTGTTCTTTAGTTGGGTGGGTGGGGTATGGTGTTGAAGTGGACCACAGGGTAGCCATGACAAGCCAATGGTTGGTATCACAGAACTATGCACTTCTGTTAGTCTAGCAATTTTGGAAGATCTTTACTGAATGCTGACAAGGTTGTGGTTGATCTCTTTAGCCACATTACCTGCATCACTGTGGAAGGCCTTACAAAGCCCCAGAGAATAACACTTTTCACTTCTGAGTAACGGACTGGCAGGCTTTTCACTGCTAGCTCGATCACAGCCAAAAACCACCCTGAAGTCACCAAATACAATGCCATGGAAGCAAATCTGGCATAGAATATCTCACACCAAGTTAACATATAAGAGAGACAGAGCCAGAAGAGGTCTCCAGCCTCAATATTATTAAAAGGTTATCAACTGGAGCTGCCTCTGCTGGATAAGGCTGAAGTCTACAGGAGAAAGCTTCGCTACCTTCTAGAGATGGTGACCATTACTGTGGCCTAGACTGCCATAAGTGAAACCACCCACACTAATCATGCCACTGCCAGGTCTTCTCACCTTTGAGAGGACAACCATCTTGACAACTTAAACTGTTTCAGTTTCCTTGAGAATAAAGGTCCCCTAATGCCTTGCTTGTTGTCGTGAGTGGTCTTAAAAGAGGGAGACTGGGGACCAGTGTACGGGATCACCCCTTCCTTGGGCCTCAACCTTCGCCTCAACTAATTTTGGTTCACCATGGCCAGTAATAAAGAATTTTTACCCTTATTAGGGGCATTAAGGGTTGCCCCCTCATCAACTAGCCTATCAAAATTTGATTTCATTGATTTCCCGACCCCTGCCTCTCTTTTGACCACGGCTCCAATCACTGATACTAATACCCCCTCCTCCAAATCATCCACCCAGGGCATTACTCAACCTTCAGAACACCCCTTCCTCTCTCCCAACTTCCTCCACCCATCTTCTACTGCACAGTCTTCTTCATTGTCTACCTCCTCCCCCCTTATTACTACTCTTCATTCTCATTGTCCTCCTCCCAACAGTACTACCTCTCTCCATATCACCTCATCTTCCTCCCACCCTCGCCCTTTTCAGTACCTTTTTTGTCACAGCCAAATGGGATCGATTCTTTGTGATTCCCCCTGGAGCCCCTAACTCTGACAATACCCTTTTCTTCCAATAATGTCTTCATAGACGAGTAGGCAAAGTTTCCTGTCGTAGTCTTTCTGATCGTCCATGCCTAGTCTGTCAAGGGCTATATAAGTACTTGAATAGACCTTGGTAAGTTGCATCAGAGTTCCAGACTCGTGCATCATCTACCCTGAGTGACCTACACTGTCCTGCAGCAATATTGTCAAGATTAGCTTCCGTAGAGATGACCTCCACCATGAAGTTTATATTGGTTGAGTGCACTGCGAAGTCCTCTCTCCCGACAATGTCAGAAATGTTGGCGTTTTGGCCTCCCAGTCAAACACTGGTGCTCCACAGCCCGCTGCCCTCTATGTGCCCAACCTGATCATGGCCGTTCAAACTGTTCTGCTCAATCATGCACTTGTGTTAATTGTGGTGGGTCCCACAATGTATCTTATAGGAGCTTCCATGCCTACAAGCTCGAATCAGATTCAAACTAGGCCTCACCCTACGTGAGGCCAGACAAGAAGCATATCGACGAGGTTTTTCTCTTTCTACCTTTTCCGAAACTGTACTTCGCTCCGCTCCCCTCCCATCTTCTCAAGAAATCTCAGCAGCTCCCCGAGTATCTCTTCCTTCTACCCTGAACCATCTTATCTCTACTCCCCCTCTCCTCCAGCCAAATTCCTTTTCCATCTAAATCCAGATCCTCCAATCTCTACCACTTCCCAGGTACCTTCCCCTCCCCCTCCTCTTTCTCACTACCTGTCGCACCAGACAATCTTAACGTTCCACCCCATCTTCTCCAACCACATCCTCTCCTACACCCACCTCTCCCTCTGCTCTTCGGACATCTATTCTCTCTTCTCCTCCACAAAAGAAAACCTTTGTTTCTCAGACCCCCACCCAACTCCCTTCCAGAAACTCCTGGGCATCCAAAACTTTCTAAACATGACCCAAGAGAACGCTTCGCTCCCTCATCCGCGCTCTATTTCTATTCGCTCCACATTCAAAGTATTTGCCGATATCCAATCTCCTCCTCCTCATGTTCCCCCTACCCCTCTTCCTCCCACTTACCCAAAAATCACCCCATCCTCTCCTCCTCTATGTGCATCACCATTCCCTCTTTCTTCCTCATTATCCTTACCACGCCCACCTGGACACTCACGTGACTCCCTTCTGTCGACCTTATGTCACAACAATGTCCTTCTCCGGGTGCCTCTCCTCCTGACATTCTTCCCGATACTTCACCACCTTCTCCCGTCTCCTTATCTTATTCTCAAGATTCTTCTCCTACTTCTACAACTATCATTTCTTACATATTACCCCTTCTTATTCCACAATAGCTCTTTTGCAGTTTTTCCTCATACAGTGTTACTCTCCCTTCCTCATACACATACTCTCCATTTGATCTGATCGCCCTATACCCTTTAACCCCACATCCTTTTACAAATCCCCACCTTATTCCATTTGCTCTCCCTCTATACTCTTTTTCACTACCATTCTATCCTACAGCGTTCTACAGCCTTTGACATTTAACATCCTATCCTAATCGTCAACTCATTTCCACCCTTTTCGACACAATGCTTTACCACTATACTATATGACCTTTGATGTCTGGCACATTTATTTCTTCTAACCAATGACCATTAACCATTAAGAGTAGAGGCTGCTGATCATCGATATGCAAGAGCAGGTGCAATATGCTTGTAGGATTCTCAGAGGCTTTACCATGCACATCCCCCGCTGGGTTGATAACAGATCACACGCAGGGCAGGTCAGCCAGAAGGCATGCAAGCACCTGACACTTACGGAAACTAACCACACCATCGGTTAACGTCACCTTGAGCAAAATTAAACAAGAGAAACTGTCAGGTTGTTAATTATCGAATTGTTTGTCTATTACATACCTAAGTTTCATAGTTTACATATGAGATATATGAATGTTTTTTTTTTCTTACGTGCATCTTCAGCGCAAGCTTGGCACTGTTTAAGAACGTTAAGTAACGCTATGGCTGCACTTCATTTTTATGGTCTGTGGTAGTGGTTCTAAACCTTTTTTATGACCATGGCCTACTTCCGGCCTTCCCAAATACTCGTGGCCTTGTGCCCTTCACATTCAAAATAAAATGTTCATAAACTCGTAAGACAAATATATATTATTTTCTTGCAGAAATTGATAGCTACACTGTAAATGAAACCTAGTGCTGTAATTGAGACATGAAAGTGAACATAATCTCGGGGTCAACAGACGAATTTTGATACAACTAATCTACTGCACCAATGCCCTGTTACATGTTCGTGATCCACCTGGTAGCCGGCTCATAGTCCACCGGTGTTGACTGCCACAACCAACGAGGAGAGTAATATCCTGATCTTTTTATTAATTTTATTTATTATCCGAATAAGATCAGCTGTGACACCCAACGCAGGCATTTCCTTTAGGAGATACGAGTAATATCAGTCTACAAATCATGGGAGAATATGAAATCTAAAAAAAAGTCATGGAAAACACTCATGATTAGATTTTTGACCCGTGATTACTACGGTAAATTATTTCACAGGAGGATGACTGCATGCATTAATTTAAAGGAAATGACATCGGATATTATAGAAAGACATCCATCTTAGTATAATCATGCAACTCACGGCATTATGCAACAAGTATCAAGTAAACACCAATTGGTAACCAACGTGTGGTATTAGCGTGGACTTGGATTGCGATTTAATGCAATCTCGGATAAATATATATATATATATATATATATATATATATATATATATATATATATATATATATATATATATATGTGTGTGTGTGTGTGTGTGTGTGTGTGTGTGTGTGTGTGTGTGTGTGTGTGTGTGTGTGTGTGTGTATGTATATATATATTTGTGTGTATGTTTATATAAATATATATTTATGTATATATAAATATTTGTGTACATATGTATATATACATACATACATGTATATACATATATACATGTATGTATATATATATATATGTATATATATATGTATATATATATATATATATATATATATATATATATATATATATATATACATACACACATATATATGCATATATATGCGCGCACACACACACACACGCGCGCGCGCGCGCGCGCGCATATTCATGTTGACAAATGTATAAAAGGTATGAATGAAAATGGATATCTTCACAATACAAGATATGCATTTGACCGATTTCGATCGTGTTTTCGTCAGAAATGCATACATAAAAGAAATTACAGGGTAAATATATATCAGACGTGAGCTGAAGAAACACCTGACGACTGTGAACTCCCAATTGTTGTTCGTATAATTGATGCTGTGACTTTGGATAGTTTGAATCTGCCCGATGCTGTGTTGACATTA
>NC_051389.1:4313338-4328338 GCF_015228065.2 Penaeus monodon | reverse complement strand
AAAAAGGGGACAAAAAAAAGAGAGAAAAAAAATATCGAAAACCATGGACCTATTTTATTTACTTATGTGCGAGACGCCGAAGGTCAAGGCCAGCGAGGCGTGACCTGACGTGACCTCAGGGGAGGCGTTTGGCCTTTGAAGGGTTCGGGGTCTTAATTGCTGTCTGGAGAGTAGTCTTTCAGGATTTATTGCTCTCGAAATGGATGAATTGGAATTAATGCAAGCGCAACATGAATCACGCACACAACTACATACACACTAACAACCACGTACACACACACGTACACCACAACCGTACACACACACACACGTACACACACACACACACACACACACACACACACACACACACACACACACACACACACACACACACACACACACACACACACAGGTACACACACGCAGGTACACACACGCAGGTACACACACGTACTTCACTGCACACTACATATACACCACAGTATACGCACACACGTACGAACCATATATCCACGTATACACACAGTATACGCACACACATAGGTACACGCACTCACTCACTCACTCACTCACTCTCACACTCTCACGCGCACACACACACCCCAGATGATGGGTAAAGGTTTATTAGCACATTAAATACCCAGGAGATGTATAGCTTTCAGGGAAACAGGCATTACTTTGTGTTGATTTCTAACGTGTGATGTGGAATTTTCTGTTTTGTGAATATCTGGACTCGGACAGCAGTTTTCCGTGTACTTTACACTTGAGCAAAGGCAGATAAATCTCTTCCACATAGATTCTGGCAGGATAGGGTTCAGGGCTGGTTCCTGTGGTGATTAAATTGCCGGGAAGATCTGTAAGCTTGGTGTCTCTAGGGTGTATGTAGTGGAGGCGTATTGTCCAGAAAGGTTACTGAGAGCAACGCAGCCTCCAGTGATGAATTACCCAAAACTGGGGTATTATGTGAACCCAAACTCCAAGATCCCCCCTCCCCCTACTCCTCCTCCTCCTCCTCTAACCCCCTTTTATTAGCACTTTTTGCCCACTTGCAGAAAACAGACATTTAAAACTCAGGCTGTGTGAGGGTGTTGTGGACTTGGTCTCTAAGCTGTTATATACGGCAGATATTTTCGTAATTTTGCGGTAGATATGAGGCTGCTGTAGGTGTACTAGTGTTGTTTATGGCTATTTCTTGTGCAGTGGCGGTGTCCATTACCCTCTGTGCATCACTCTCTGTAATGTTAACTCCAATAGTCAAGCTGAGGATGAAATTTGGAGACCAAGACATGGCTTGGTGGACATTAACATCTATAGATTAAATCTGCTTTTTGCAAATTATATTTTAACGTAGTATTTATTCACAGTGAAGCCATAATGTTTCTTCGAAGGCCAAAAACTGCAACCACATTATCTAGCAAGACTGAGCTTGGACTGGTTCTCAAACCTCCTTGGTGATATATTAAGTAAGGAACCAGTTCCAGATCTGTCTTGCCTGAAATATTTGGTGGAGGTTTGTTGCTAGAAGTGCAAAGTGCAGAAGGCAGTAACAATTACTGTTCGTATATTTTAAAGTTACTAACAGTAATTCCTAGCCTGAATATTGTAGACAAAATTTATACTGGCACTGAAGGATCCTGCACCCATCTTTTTTATCTTATTTATTAGATTTGATATACTAATAAAATTAGAAAAGGTACAGGAAGTGTTAAGTAGATATTGGTGTAATGAAACAAGTTTGCTTCTTGGTTTGAGGAAGAAGTTGAAAAGTAGTGCATTGAGGGAATTACATTATAGTAGCACTTGGATAGGTTTTATTCATGGAAGCCAGCATGAAAAAAATTGATTTGTGGACAAAATATGCATATACTTTATTTATATTTAGGATTAATCTCTATACTAAGCTAGCATGAATTGAAGATATTCTTGTAGAGGACAAGAAGTTGCAGTCTTCAGAACAAGAAATCTGCAACCGCGAACAGTAACACCACAAATGAAGAAAAAGATTGCAGAAAGTGCTGCTTATATCTGAAGTCCCCTCAGAGCTCCTGAGTTTCAGCTCTTATCATTGTGTGTATACTGAGGTGTTGGGGGAGGGGGGGGTCCTTCAATCCTTCCCTCAGTCCTTCTCTCACAGTGCCCAAGGGGCACACCCACTCACAGCACCAGATGCATGCACTGCCTACTGTAGTTCTGTTATGTTAATTTAGTTTACACACATTAACAGCTTCACAAGTGCTTTGTCACCAAGGAGTCAGTTATTACCAGACCACACCAATTTACCACATTACTAGAAGTTTCAGAATAAAATAATTGTTTGTAATACCATTAATGTTATTTACACTAATATTATTATTATTAACATTAACATTGGTTAAGATATACTATAAGACTGCACCGGCTAGGAGCAGCATCAGCAATCAGAAAGAGGTCCTGGGGCCAAGCCTCCAATTAGGAAAATATATTGATCAATAGGGGGTCTAGAGGTGAAGCCCTTGGGATAGGATGGTCTTTGGTCCACATTGCAATTGTTGTGGTAATTTGTGTGTTCATTTGATCTCTCTGAAGTTGGGGGGGGGGTGGCAAACAGCCTCGCAATTGGCTGCATACTAGGTATTGGAGCCAGCTATGTATATAAAATTGTAGAGCAAAAAAAGAAAAGAAAAAAAAAAAAAAAGCCATAAACAAGACCGGTACAGCTGCTACTGTCTTATATTTACCATGAAATAATGAAAATATCCACTGCATATCAGCACTCAGAGACAGTCCTCCACACCCTCACACAGCCACAGTTCTTAATGTTGCTTTTTCTATTAGTACGTTTCCTGTCATTCCTGCTGCTGCAGCTTGTCTATACTATCCACACTGAAGCTATGTCACAAATATTTTCTTTGACAATATTATTGTGGCAGTTGGTTTGATGTGCAATTAAAATGGGTTACAGGGTGCATTTATTGTAAGGGAGAAATTCTACAATATGTAGCGAATGCCATGGGCTACAGGCTAGACTTGGGATGCATTATAGGGTTAATATCAATATGTTAAATGCATTGAATTCTGTTTGGCTAAAATATAAACACTAATATGTATAAAGAACATAGTTGTGTTATGATTATTCATTCATATACCTTTCTTTTTCTTTGCAGAGAATAAGGTCAAAATGCCCGTTCGGGGGAACACATTTAAAATATTTGTAGGGAATTTAAGTGACCGAGCCACTGGGCAAGACATTAGGGAATTGTTTGAGCAACATGGCACAGTTGTAGAAGCAGATGTTGTGAAGAATTATGGCTTTGTACACATGGAAAAGGAGGAGGAAGGCCAGGCTGCAATTGAAGCACTAAATGGCCACTCCCTACATGGAAAGGTAAGGAATATGGGTTATGGTTAATTGGCTGTATTATTTTCAGTAACATAGATGGGATATAAATACATGAGGTTGATGGTTCTTTGATATTATTTAACAAAACCTTTTAATGAGTGATAGGGAGGGATTTGCCTGAAGTAAATTTTCAATTTATTTGGTTTGCACAATAGAGCTAAACTTCCTTACTGGTGTATGGGAGATCTAGGAAAATATTTATTCATATATTTTTGTGTATGACTGCATTTTGCTTCATTATTGGATAGTACTTTATTTTATATGAGCTTCTTTATGGATATCTCATTGATCATCACTAGCAGTGAGTAAAGGGTTTGGTTGATCTTTACAGTTTGGATGCACAAAGCTAGGACAAATTGAAGATGTTCTTGTAGAGGAGAAAATTGTGTAGTCGTTGGTACAAGGAATATTCTGCAGACAAGAATGGTAGCGCCACAAATAGAGAGAATGTGGAAATCTATGCTAACAGCTTAAGTCCACTCACTGTTATGAATTTGAATGAATGAATGAAGAGTTTAGATTAGCTGGAGTTGAGTGATGATTTTATGTAAGATTCTTAAATATGATAGTAGTTAATATATTTGTTGAGTGACATAACCCCATTTTTTGCTGGTAGTTGGGGAAAAATGGTAGAGCTAGGGTTTTTTATAGTGTTTATTATTATTGCAGTTAATTTTTCTTTTTTCTTTTCTTTTTTTTTCATAATCCTGTCTTTCCAGCCCATGGTTGTTGAAGCTTCCACTGGGGCGAGAAAAGGCGGCAACCAGAAAACCAAGATCTTTGTAGGCAATTTGCACAAGGACACAAAATTGGAAGAATTGAAGAGTCTATTTGAGGTGTATGGCTCTGTGGTCGAATCTGACATTCTCACTAACTATGCATTTATTGTAAGTATAGCATATAATGTTTTTTTTTTTTTTTTTTTATGTTAGTCCATTATATTGACCTTGGTGTATCTGTTGTCTGTAATCTATGTTTTTTGGAAAGTGAAGTAATCCTCATTTTCTTGAAGCACATGGATGATGAGGCTCAAGCCCAGAGAGCCATCCGTGAGTTGGACGGATACGAGTTGCATGGTCTGCGGCTGCGAGTTCAGGAATCCACCTCTCGAGTAAGACAGCAGGCCGGCATGGGTAAATCCAGACATGTGTTACCGGTGTGGTTCTGGAGGCCACTGGTCCAAGGAGTGCCCTCGCGACGGACGCATGGGAGGCTCTCGCTACCCCGACCGCGAGAGGGGCGGCAGAAACTACGGCAGCCGCTACGACCCCTATCCCCCACCACCCCCTCCAAGCTATGCCAGAGAACGCATGATGCGATACAGGGTAAGTTCCGTGGGTTTTAGATTGATAACCAGCTCTAGGTTCTTTTACAGATAACTCGTTACACAGTATTTAGAGTCTTATTATTAAAACGCTATTTTTTCCATGGCTTTCATCTAATTAGAATTAGCCGATTCTCCAGAATTTATCGTTGCTAAGGTATTTTTTCTTCCACAGGATGATTTTGACAGGTACGACCGCTATGACCGCTACTATGATGAGGGTATGTATGAACGCCGCTATGGGGATCATCCTCCCCCACCCCCTCCAATGCTTGACGACATCTATGAGCGGCGTCTTCCTCCCCTTCCTCCTCACCCTGACTACCTGCGCTATGGTCGTCGCTCTCCACCTCCTCGGTGAGTGTTGAATAATGGTGATTTTTCGGTGGGGAAAGTTGAAATGCAAAAGTTTGATTTACCGTCTTTCAAGATGATAATGATACTTGATTTTCGTGTGTGATTACTAAAATCGAACCTCTGGGAAGTTGAGGAACAATATCCCAAAATCGGGAGAAATTTACTTGTATAGTTTATTGATAACAGTGCTAAAAGGCTTTGATGAGGTATTTATTCTTCAGTAGGTATTGTTGTTTCCTGTTCTGAAAATTATAAAATGAAACCTGTGTGTTGATGGGTGATTGCGTTCTTTTGTTTCTTTGCTTTTGAATTTTCCGAAAGGGTAATAACGCTCCAGGGTTGAAGAAGAGTAGTGTGGATATTCACTTTCTTGTAGTTTTATTTAAGAAATCATTCTCAGTTATTAACTGAACCAAATGCATTTTTCTTCCAGTTACCCACCACCGCCACCACCTCCAATGCGTGGGTAAGTAGATACTAAGACTTTGGTGTTAGAAGAATTTCAGGCACAGTTCATGTAGTCTTAGTCAGATCTAACCTTCTTTTGACAATATCTGTACAGCAACCATAGGTACTTTAATAGATGAAGTGAAGGATTAGGAATCTTTGTGGTAATTTCATTATTGACATAGTAAGGGTACAGGTGAGAACTAACTCCCACCCCTTCCTTATTGCCGCAGTTACGGCCCACCGGACCGTCGGCCGTACTAAGCGCGCGCCGTACGCCGGGACCACCGCCACTGAGCCCTCGTTCATTGGTGCGGACGCGGTAGTGTGGCATCAGCGTGTATTTGTAACGTCTCGTGTAGCGTCCGTGTCGGCTCCGCCCGGATCCGTAGCGCCGCCGTGGCTACGTCGTGCCGCGCTGCTCTAGCAACAAGGGATGGGCATACGAAGCTCATTCATGATACCCCCCACGGGCATTAATTGCATATATCATTGTCAGTCCGATTATTAAATCTCTTACTTTAGGGATAGTAGTGATTTTGATTGTCATGTCGATTCTTTTTCCGTTAGTTTTAGGAAGTATTCCCTAAGTTGCCTGTTTTATATTTTGGTTTGTGATGTAGATCATGGACTCTTAACATTATATTGTCAATGTTGAAGCTATTACAAATAAAGAAAGATATCGTAATTATCACTCGTTTGTTTTACTGAGTATAGCACTCCTTCGAGATGTAAAACTTATGTCTCATATCTATAGTAAGAGCTTTCTTATTGATTGGACAATGATAGCACATATCTGTGTCCGAAGTAAGAGCAGTTGCCCGTTCGGTTGATGTCGGTAAGTTACTACTTGGACGGAAAGTACTCAAAGGACTGAAGCCGCCTCTTTTTTTTTCATTGCGGAACTGAAGTGCAGAGTTCTAGCCAGCCGTTTAAAAATCTGAACCTCTGAATTTCCTTCAGCCGGTATTTAGCTTAAAACTACAAGTGGAAATGCCAGTAATTGGTTGATTCTTTTTGATGTGTGCTTCATATTCTCCCGGGTTACACACACAGGATCCAGCTGGCCAGAGCACTGTAAGAAGATTAAGTAAATCACATAATGCTGTATCAGTATAAATAGTTAGCTCAAAGGCCGGGAGCATACCAGAAGCTTAAGGAAGAGGGTTCTTACTGAATATGAGACATTGTGCTTCGACATATACGTATTTGCCATACTGGAATGTTTCTGATATTGTGACATAAAATTCATGTGATCTAATTATTAGTCACTTGTAATGAGATAGCACCTTGTCAAATTATATGCCAGACTAAATCTTTTATTCAGAGAATTGAAAGAGAATAATGCTTTGTAGTTTAACTTTACCCACTGTGTCCCCAGGCGACTTCAGGTGTGACAGTTTTCGAGATTCAAGGCATATAAATCTTGCATCACACTTAGGTAAGGTTGGTAAGTTGGACTGCTAGTGGCATTAATGACCTCTTCTGAAAATGTATGTTTATGAAGAATAGATAGGAATATGAATGTATTTTATACAAGTGATGTGTTGGAGTTATTTTTTATTTTACATTTGAGTATTAATGATGTTTATCATTAAATTAATTGCTATAAGTTTGGGGTTAGGCATTTTCTTATTTGATCATAATTTGATTGATATTATCACTCAAAATACAAATTCAGAAAAATTACTAGTCAAAATTACTCATGGCAGTGGAATATGAATTCAAGTCAGGCACAGGTAGGAGTTGCTGAAGTGATGTTGCTGATTGGCTTGCTTTTTCAGAGGTCATACTCATCACCTCGATAAATGGCCTGTAAACACTAGCCAGTCATCAACATTATTTTGTATATCAATTTCTTTTCTGTCAGGAAGTCATACAAAAGAGTTCATAATATATATCTCTTTGGAGTTTTGAAGATAAACATAAGAATTTGCGATGGTAAATTTTTGAAAGCTGGCACATAACCATTGGAATGTATTGCTACTAGGATGTTAATCATTATCAATAAGATTTTAGAAATGTAGTTTGTTAAACTATAGCAGTTAGGCTACATACCCTCTAGTGGCATTGTTTACAGACGGCAATGCCTGTTTCTTCATTTTTGCAAAATTTTAGATTTTCTGAGACTAAATTGATATAGTTCAGTTTCATGGATTCAGTTTTAGCCACAGATCTTAATTTTACTTTTTTTTAACGAGTTTCTAAAGTCCATGCAGAAGAATCTAAAAAGTGGCAATTTTGCTGATCAAACTTGAAAACTTCAATGTGGTTATTTGCCAGTAATGCTATATAATCATATTCTTTGTGCTTCATATATTCAGCATTTCCAGATATAATAAATTCAGATGCATTTCTGCTTCCAATTACTTTTTGAAAAATAGTGGGACAGACCTAGGCATTTGCTTGTGTCAGGATTACTTACATAATCAGATTTATGATAGCATAAAAAATACTGCAGTGGTATAGGTGCCATTACATATAACAATCTTTTAATAAAATTGTGGTGGCTGGTATAGAAGTTTAGATGGGGAAAAAAAAGAGAACATTAAAATCATTTGTAAATTATTTTTGTTTTCCCCTCAGGCCATTTTTACCTTTCATATGTTTACTTTGCAATGCATTTGCATTTTTTTAAAACCTTTTCTGAAAGAGTTTGTATTGAGGGGAGGGGTAGGTCTAGTACTGCCAAAGGGGTAAGGAGCACAGTCAGTGGGTGTTTGAAGTATGGATATATTTCTAGGCAAGTTAAACTATTTGGCCATTTTCATAGTCTTCCTGGTTATAGTAATGGTGCATTTTGTGTAGCTTTTGCAGCTAGGAAATATTTGATTTACTAATAATTACTTGAAATCCCCCTCTTTTTTTTAAGAAATGGTGAATTATCCCTTTTCCTTGACAGATACTTTCAAATATAAAAGGGTGAAGGGACAGTTAGTAAATTACATTTAGATATGCAAAAATTGATAGCAGCCACTGCTTAAGTTACCGTTTCCATTGGCAGAGCAGTCTACTAAGTCACTAAGGAGTCAATTACTATTTCTAGTTATCACACCCATTTTCCCCTCTATATTAATAATAATAGATAAATATTTATTTATTTTTTTGATGTGACTAATAATTTCATGGATATAAGTGTTATTGTTAACAACATTGGAAGTTTTTTTTTTAATGAAAAATCAAGGAATGGGAAAGTCAAGTGATTTAAAATATTAATGTCAGTAATAGAGATAACAGGGTTAGTCTAACAATATTGAAATTTTTTTCTGTAAATTCAGGTGATGTCAGAGTTTTTAATTGACATCTTGGTGACAGAGCACTTGTATGTCAACAAAATTATAAACCAGAACTACAGTGTACCAGGCAGCAATAGATTAACAGAATAATTTGATATTTTAACCAATTAAACCCATCAGTAAAAATGTTTGATCAGCATTCAGGGATTTCAGGGTCACAGCAGATAATGAATGTGCGCTTTATTTTATTTATTTTTTTTGTCCGATTGTCAGGAATTACAGGTAGACATTCAACAGGAAAAACTGAAAAGCGCCAGAGGGTCTCCAAGTAAGTGTGTATGTGAATTAAGGTAAAGTTTTTTTTTTTCTTCTTATATATTAGATTAGTTGATTTTATTAGTGTAGCATTTAATAAAATAGTTTAGCATAGCATTTCAGAATAGATTAGAAGGAAAATATTTTAGTGTAGCATTTCAGTAGGAAAAAGTTTCTCCTAAAGTTTTCTATTTTATTTTATTTTTTTGACTAGATAGTAGTTATTTTTCAATGGAATTCAGGTGTTTTTAAAATTTAAGAGACCATAGCCAGTGATGTAAGAGGTTATAATAAGTGAGTTGTGGTAGGTATAAAAGCAGTAGATACACAGAAGTTTGATATGATACATCAGGGAACTTGTACTAAGGTGGTCTATGGTATTCCCTTTCTGATGTATTGACAAATGGTATTTGTTATACATTTCAAAAATAAAATCAATGAAGGTATTATTTTCTCTTTATCCTTACATATTTACCTGTTGTACAAGTTTAGCATTGTGTTTAGAAATAATTGTTTTCATAAAAAAGACGAACTTGGCTGAATATAAGTTAATACCTAACAATTCAGATAAATGTAAATCATTAAAGAAAAACCTGGTCATATGAAGAATCATTACTGAAGTTATAATTTTCTTAGATTCAATGACAAAGATGCTTAAATTAGCATAAACAATATAACTGACAGCCTACTGCCTTCAGGAAACATGTGATTTTGATTTAACAATTCTGTTCACCCCCACACCTACTGTTGCTGAGGTGGGTACTTGGGAGATGGAAAGGACCCAGTGCTGGGGATCTCCTCAGCCCTCGATTCATATTTTGCATAGTTTTTCCCCTTCCCCTCTTCAGTACCTTCCCCTCTCTTAACCCCTTGAACTATCCACTTCTTATGGTGAGAGCTGTATTAAAAGGGTGAAAGGCCAACTTTGTGTCAGTCATGAACAGCCTAGGGGATCCATGGGCACACATTCCCCTGTTTAGTTGTCTAGCCCTGACACCTCAAGGGGACCTTGAGGGTGGACGGTTTCTCTTCCCAGGCTTACCATGGCCAGTAATGAAGACTTTGTACCTTTGAGCCTTGCTCCTTATCAAATAGCCCCACTGATTTCAATTCTCCCGCTTCTCCAACCCCAGTCTCTCCCTTTAACCATGACTCTGAACGCTGCTACTGCTACCCCCTCCTCAATGCCTACAACCACATCAGTCCAGTCCAAATCATCCAAGTAAATACTCAATTGCTAGAAACCTTCCTCCTCTCCCAATATCCTCTACTTCATCTCCTCCACAACTTTCATCATCAACTACCCAATCCCCACTTTTTACTACCTTCCAGCCTTGTTGTCCACACCTCCGCAGTACGACCTCTTTCAACACCACTTCCTCTTCCATACGTCCCCCCCTTCCTACTACGCCCACCTCTACAAACATCTGTTAAGCCCCGCCAAATTGGATCGACTCTTCGTAATCCCCTTCTCCCCACACAGCCCAGACTCTGACAACACTCCTCCTCCAAACACAAATGGGGAAAATTTCCTTCCGCACCCGCCCTGACCATTCCCTCATCAGTTACATCCGAATTCCAAGCTAAAGCATTATCAACCCTGACTTACTTCACTGACAAACCCACTCCTGCCCAACTTCATCCCTTCAATACTTGCACCGGAACTGCCTCCATCTCTCCGACAAACTATCCTGTCTACGACAAGGATTGGCCAGATTGTGGAGAATTTCTCGCCTGCCTCGTGGGCTATGATGCAATATCATTATAATGCTGCACTATTTCCCCTACAGGTCCCCGTGTCCTCCACCAGTTGCCAAGATAACTTTCCGCAGACATGACCGCCCCTTTAATGTTTGCATTGGCGGAAAGCCCTCCCTGTCCGACTATATCAGCCTCCCTAATATCAGAATTGTTGGCGTCTAGGCCATCCTGCCTAACACTTCCTGTTCCACTGCCTTGTGCTCGCTCAACGTGATAAGAATCGATCAAAGTACTATGCACAATCACGCTTATGTACCAATTGTGGCAGCTTCCATAATGTATTTATTTTATAGGGGTTGCCCTACCTACAAGTTTGAGTCTGAAGTGGCAATTCTCAGGTTCAGACTTGGCCACACTTTACGGGAGAGCAGACAAGAAGAGTGTTGGCTTTTCTCACTTCCTACTCCAATAATATCCTTCGCTCTGCCTCTCCCCTTTCCTCCAGAGATGTTTCTACATTCCCCCCCCCAGTATCTCATCTTCATCCCACTTCTACCCCCACCCTCTCCCAGTAAAATTCTTTAGCCATTCTTAATCCAGACACCCTAATCTCCACCACTATTCCAGACACTCCAGTCACTACTCTCCCGGAACCTAACCCTCTTGCTTTTCGCCCAACTCATCGCACAAGACAAGCTAAACGTTCCACCCCATCTACCGCATCCTCACCTCCCTCCATCGACCTCTGCCTTCGCCCCTCAAACGTCTGTCCCCCTCTTAAAAAAAATCTTTTGTTTCCCAGACCTCTTCTCTCCCAACTAGCTCCACTGCAGAAACCCCTGAAAACATTCTAATCTTGACCCAAGAGAGCATCCCTACAGCTCCATGGCCCAATCAATCTGCTCCCATTCCCTCCCATCACCCCCCCCCCCCGATTCAGCTCATCACCCCGAGCCCCATTATCCGTTCCGATTCCCCTTTGTCACAACCCCCCCCTTTCCCTGGATTTTCTCCGATATTTTTCCAGAGATGCTTAACCGCTTGAATCCACCTCTTTTGCTAATCCCTACCTAACCCAACGGACATCCTTGCAAAACCCCACACTTCTTCCTTTGACAACTTTGATCTAATCTCCCTTGTTAATTCCTACCATCTTAAACTGCTATACTACTACTGACATGTAGGACATTTAATCATCAACCAACACCCCCCCCCCTCTTTACCCTTGTCACCATTACACCTTCCTATTGTGTTAAATGACTTTTGATGTCTAGCACATTTATCTTGTAACTTAACCAAACCCTTGTAAGTACAAATACATAACTCAAAATTTAGTGGACAAACTATTTGACCAAACGATGGAAAATTTTCTGCAAAGAATGAAATGAAATGAGTAAATAAAGAATACAAGTAGAACACGAAAAATAGTCTTAAGAGAAAGGGGTAAAATGCCAAAGTTACAGCAAAGATCATGGAGGAAATGAAATCGGGAGTGATCGTACTGTACAGTGAAAACAAGACCCTGTCCGGTCAGTCTACAAAACTACCTTCCATATAAAAACTACTGCATAGGCTGTTTTAATTCCTTCGTGTTCCACCATGAATTAATGCATAGTGTCAATTGTAACACTGACGTGTAATATCGAACAAAAATCTTATTAAACACACATACACAAGGAATTTTAAAATCGTTATTAGGTTATACTTCAGCGTGACAAGGGATGGTGCATACTACTCGTGGCTCTCAATTTCCCGTCTGCCTTGTGTTACTTTTGGATTTGCTGGCCTCGTTATGGGTTTGGGGAAGATGTAATATCAGAAGCAATTAGACAATAAATTGGTACTGATAGAAGCTAGGCACTATGCAAAGATAATGGTGCTAATCAGGGTTTCGTTCAAGACCTGGAATTACTGCCACCTTTAGCGAGAGGACGGAAAGTTTGAAAAGGATCCCAGGACAACTTCAAAAGACCTCTCGAAGGGTAAACATTTAAGGTCATTAGCGGCGTATTCAAAATAGAGTGACAGGGTGGGGTTTGAGGGTGAAGCCCCACGTACAGCATTATGATTGTGTTGTGGCGAAAAGGGTTAAAATGAATGAACGATCACGAGAAATTGTAATAGATGCCAAAGATTGTAGAGCGCTTTAAGATAGTATGGTAGTGAAAAGGGTAGAGAGGGGATAGCAAATGAAGTACGGCAAGGACTTGTAAAAGGGGAAGGGGTTAAGGGTATAGGGTATAGGTAGATTAGATCAAATGGAGAGCGAGTTTGTCTGAGGAAGGTAGAGTAACACTGTATGGAGAAAAATGCAAAAGAGCCATTATGAAACGGGTAATACGGGTAGTAATGGTAGTAGAAGTAGGAGAGTCATCCAGAGCATGAGATAGGGGAAAAAGAGGTGAAGTACCAGGAAGAATGTCAGGAGGGGAAGGATCAGGAGAAGGTCGGCATAAGGAGTCACGTGAGCATCCAGGTTGGAGTGGTAAGGATAATGGGGAAAGAGGAAAGAATGGTGGTGTACGTGGAGGAGGGCTGTTGGACATCTTGAACAGGAGGAAATTAAAGTTTATTGGTCATTTGATGAGAAGTAAAAGTATTGAGAAAGACTGTCGATGGTGCAAGTGGAAAGAAAAGCGTAAGATCGAGTTTAGTGGCGAAGGATGGTGGAGAGGTCCACGGCTGCTCAAACATGAGCATACCGTTATTGATGAAGGGGAATGGATGGATGGATAGATATCGGGAAATACTTAGAGCAAACAGGAATAGAGGACCTGAAGGATGGATGAGGGAATGGAGCGTTCTCTGAGGTTATGATTAGGAAGTTTTGAAGGTCAAGTGTTTTTGGAGGGAAGTTGGATGGGGTGGTCTGAGAAATAAGGTTTTCGTGTGAGGAGTAGAGGGGATAACTGTCCGAGGAGCAGAGGAAGAGCTGGGTATAGGAGATGGAACGGTTAGATAGTCTACTGCGACAAGTAGAGTGAGGAGGGGAAGGGGTAGGCATCGGGAAAGTGGTTGAGCTTTTGAGTGTCTGGAGAGGAGAGGGAGTAGAGGTAGGATGGTTCGGGGTAGAGGGAAGAGACTGGAGGAGATGCTGAGCCATCTTGAGAAGATGGAGGGGAGCGGAGCGAAGGTCAGTTTTGGAATAGGTGGAAAAAATCCTCGTCTGCGTACTTCTAGTAGAGCGAGGCCTAGTTTGAGTCTGATTCGAGCTTGTAGAAAGGACGGCACCTATGAAATACATATGGGGGACACCCACAATTGGCACACGTACGTGACTGAGCACAGCAGTTTGAACGGTAATGATTCAAGTTGGGCACAGAGGGCAGCGGGCTGTGTAGCGACATTGTTTGGCTGGGTGGAATACCAACACTTCTGACATTAACGAAGACGAGGTCGATATGGTTGGATAGTACAGGACACCAATATAAATTTCATGGAGGAGCTCATGTCTAAGGAAGCAAATCTCGGCAATATTAGTGTAGGACTTACGCTGGCCTCTGGGAAGAATAATGTAGCACTATACTGCCACTGCATCAAAGTCAACGAGGAAAACCAGTCTTGTACACAGGACAATCAGTCGGAAAGACGGAAACAGTTCCGGTACAAGTATTAAGGGAGGAGTGAGGTTGGGCAGGAATAGGTTCGCCAGTGAGGTCAGTCAAGGTAAATGGTGCACGAGCTTGGGACTCGGATGCAACTTACCAAGGTCTATTCAAGTCCTTGTATAGCCCTTGACTGCCTAGGCGTGGACGATTGGAAAGATTGCGATAAGGAACTTTACCTACTTGTTTTTGGAGACATTGTTGGAAGAGAAGGGTATGTCAGTAAGGGGCTGCAGGGGAATCACAAGAATCGATCCTACTTGCGTAGACCTACTCAAAAGGTTTGTAGAGGTGGAAGCAGGAAGAAGACGAGGGCGGGAGGAAGGTGATATGGAGAGGGGTAGTACTGTGGGGAGGATGATAGAGTAATAATAAAGGGGGAAGTATACAATGAGGAAGACTGCAGTAGAAGATGGGGTGGAGGATGTTGGGAGAGAGGAAGGGGTGTATTGTGAAGGTTGAGTATTGATCCGGGTGGATGATTCGTATGGAAAGGGTCGACAGCAAACACTGAGGAAAGGGTATTAGTATCAGTGGTCGGAGCCGTGGTCAAAGCAGAGGCAGGGGTCGGGATACCAGAGAAATCAAATTTAGATAGGCTAGTCGACAGATGTGCAATCCTTAATGCCTCTAACAAGGGTTAAAAATAAATGG
>NC_051389.1:4303338-4305838 GCF_015228065.2 Penaeus monodon | reverse complement strand
GGAATGAAAAGGGAGTTTGTGTGTGAGAATGTGTGTGTGTGTGTGTGTGTGTGTGTGTGTGTGTGTGTGTGTGTGTGTGTGTGTGTGTGTGTGTGTGTGTGTGTGTGTGTGTGTGTGTGTGTGTGTGTGTGTGCATAACGGACAAATAAATGGGAAACAGTGAGACAGACAGAAAGATGTGTGCACACCCATTCGCGAATTTGTAAATGCTTTTGTCTACGTGTCTAGTTGCGTGTATACATGCGTGCAAAATTTGATTACTTTTCATAAAAAAAAAAAAAAAATCTGTCTCTACCGTATTTTGTCTACGCAGTGTACTGGCATACTCAAACGATATTTTTTCCCAGCAACTTCTAACTGAGTGCCATTACTATGCAAGGTTATATAATTAGTACCCTGCTTTTATTCTATCCTGTATACCAACCCGTGTTCTGCTATATCCATGCTGTATTGTCGTACTACAGAACTCACACACACACACACACACACACACACACACACACACACACACACACACACATACATACATACATACATACATATATATATATATATATATATATATATATATATATATATATATATATATATATATATATATATATATATATATATATTTATAAACGTATAAAAAATTAGAAATCGGATAAAAAATCTCTATAGAACTGGAAAGTGATACCCGTAACTGATGTAAGTTCATATTCTGTAATAAGACTATATGAACATGGAATATATAAATAGAGGTAATTTGTAGTCAATAATTTTGCTCGTAATCGAAGCTGACCTACTAGTAAGTGTTAACAAATAGGATTTTTCTTTGTAAACTCACTGCAAGGAGCACAGTTTCTTGGCGTTGATATTTTTCGAGTCACTGTTTTTTATAACCTTTCTTTATTTGGCCATCAATGCTTTATATTTTCCGCTTGTTTTATCGTGTGGATGTTTTTTTTTTTTACTTGCATTATTACCTCATGAGTATTTTTCATTAAATTTTACCGCCTTTTTTTTATTTTTTATTATAACCATATATTTCCGCGTGGACATTTTTCACGAAATATTGCGGCATGGATATTTTTTCTTGATATATTACCACGCGGACATTTTTAATTAAATGTTGCCGCATAGATATTTTTCATATCACCACATGGATATTTTTTCGTATATTAAAGCATGTACATTTTTCATGAAATCTTACCACATAGATATTTTTCATCAAATATTACTATATGGATATTTTTTTATGAATCATCACCATATGGCTATTTCTCATATACAACATCGATATTTTTTCCATGATACATCACCGCATGGATATTTTTTCCATAATACATTGCCCCATGGATATCGCTTCAATATATCGATTTTTTCCAGTTCTTGCCAAATTCAACATGAAAACAGGAAGACGGAAGGCAATATGGAGGACGTTGTGTTTTGCAGTGACTTTAGCGCTAACTATTTTTCTGCGGAAAATTATTTCAAATTTGAGGAACAAATCTGCGATGCCGCTGACCCGTCTGACTGACTCGGAAAGGGTCTTGTCAGAGGGAGAATTTTACGTGCTGAAGAACGCGTGAGTTTTGCGAGATACGTTTGGGTCTGGTAGGAAAATGGTTTAATACAAAAAAGAAAAAAAGATTTTGATTCTATATATTTTAGAAAATTCCATTTTTTTGTTGAAGAATTTGAAATATAAAATAGGCACAGCGGGATCTGCAAGCCTTAATTTTTTTCTTTATTTTTTTTTATTATTGTTATTTTTTCGTACATACGAAATTGAGGTCAAGGAATCTTTTATCTTCGATACTTGTTGACAATAGTGCATTCGATTTCTTAAAAAAAAAAAAAAAAAAAAACTATCGACTCTGGAAGACTCCGATTCTATTTTTTTAAAATTATTATTTATCTTTAATCTATCTCTTGTCATTTTCTTATCAGCTGATACTCAATACTTGTGCTTATATATGTTTGGTATTTTAAAACTCATATTCAACATTTTCATTACTTTGCATCACTTTATTATTATCATTATTTTTTTTAAAGGCTAAGCGAATCGGACTATTCCACACTCCTCCTTTCCTGACATTTGACTATAAATAAAACTTTCATGGAGATGATGTATTCGTTTCTTCCATTGGCTCTGATTTTGCAGGATATAAACCCATTTTTGACAGACCCAGACTCAGAATAAATATAAATTAATGTGCCTGTTGGGTCTTTAAATAATTTTCATTCCTTGTGGTTCGCCTTTTGCGTCGACTAGTCACAATCTAGGTCTACAGCAGAAGTGGTTGCATCAGCTGTCAATTCAGGGGAAATTGAGGTTAAATTTAGCATACAGAAGATGTGTTCTAACTTTTTAGAAACGGAAATTTGGTATAATCAATGTTTCCTCTCTTCTGGCTGGAAAATAAGCTTCCCCCCCCCCCCCATCCTCCTATTTAAGCACATACCAGTAAATCAAACATAATCTTTCCTGGGGCTTGTCAGATCCTGTGCTAGA
>NC_051389.1:4290838-4295838 GCF_015228065.2 Penaeus monodon | reverse complement strand
CGGCTTATCCCAGGCAATGCAAGAACTACTCGCTTTCGACCCCGTGGCTCCCGTCCTTACGCCCGCCCACCTGCGCGCCATGGACCGAAGGGTATTGCACGTCTTGGCTGCCATGGAAGCGTGCGTGGCTGCGAAAGGCGGTGGGGACGGTGTTCTCTTCTAGTGGTTAATGGTTTAAAACAAATGAATGTGCCAGACGACTAATGGTTTAAAACAAATGAATGTGCTGGATTACTAATGGTTTAAATAAAGAAATGTGATAGATGACTAATGTTTTAATCAAATAAATATGCCCGATGACTAATGGTTTAAAACAAATAAATGTGCTTGGTGACCCATGGTTTAAACAAATAAATGAGCTGGATGGCTAATGGTTTAAAACAAATAAATGTGCTTGGTGACCCATGGTTTAAACAAATAAATGTGATAGAAGTCCTCTTCTAGAAGGGGTCAGAAAAGTTTTTTTTTCTCTCTCTCTCTGTCTATATATTCTGTAAAAAGTAGAGTAAATATTCTTGGTCCTGTGATAACTTATTCATATTCTGTCGGTGAGTGTAAGAGAGAGAGAGAGTAAGAGTAAGAGAGAGAGAGAGAGAGAGAGAGAGAGAGAGAGGAGAGAGAGAGAGAGAAGAGAGGAGAGAGAGAGAAGAGGGAGAGAGAGGAGAGAGGAGAGAGAAGAGAGAAGAGAGAGAGAGAGAGAGGAAAGAGAGAGAGAGAGAGAGAGAGAGAGAGGAGAGAAGAGAGACAGAGAGAGAGAGAGAGAGAAGGAGAAAAGATGAGAGGAAAAAATGAGAGAAGAAAAGAGGAAGAGAAAAAGAGACTCATGAATAGCAGAGGAATGCACAGCAGTTGAGAAAAGTGAGAGTGAACAAAACATCAGTACAACAAATAATAAAAAGATATATACTCTTTGCTCATAGATATTTAAGCACAATGCACAGGCGAGTCTACTGCTGAATATTGATATAAGGACACGAATCATCCAAAAAAAAGAAAAGAAATTACTGGACAATAGTTCTCAGTCAGATCAATACTAAAAACTTTATATTGCAGTCTTCCAAAACCAGGATTCTTGACTTAACAGAAGCGTCTGTTCATTATGAAATATCTGAGCGAGAAACTCAACTTGAATGGCTAAACATTTTGAAAAGAACAACTGTAATTTTCCTAGTAGCCTTAGGGAACAGGACACACTTTTATCAGGTCATTTTTGCAAGCTCGATCAAATTATTTCTCAGTGAAGAGCTTACAGTGTGCAAAGACAGGTATGGCCTATTTATACCTACGTAACCTGACTGTTTTTAGTTGCTTCCCTAATTCCTAAGGATAAGTCCGATATGCGAAGCTTAGCCTCGCCCGGGCTATGCCATGAAGGGAGCCCGGCCTGTGTCGACGAATGCCGACTCGCTCACGTGTGTCAGCTGGTGCTGACTCGGCTGAACCTAGTCCTTACCCGCCGTGGTGCCCAGCCACAGCAGTAACCCCCAGGCGACAATTGCAACTTCTCGCGCCTGGGCGGGGCGCGATCCGCCGACCCCTTGGATTAGAGGCCGACACGTTACCACTGTACTAACCCGGAGGCTAACCCTAATTCCTATTAACATGAGGTGTGAAGCATTAACAAACAATAGAAGAATATCATTGAGAATTTATTTATTGATCACATTGATACCATTGATACCATACCATTAAAAGAAGAAAGAAGGCCTGATATTGTCATTATTGATAAGGTTGAGAAGTCTGCAATAATTATTGATGTTGCCATCCCTGGAGACAAGAAAATAGATGAAAAAGAGAAAGAAAAAATTGAAAAATATCAGGACATCAAACGGGAAATCCAAAGGCTTTGGAGTCTTCGACAAGTTTCTGTGGTACCTGTTATTGTAGGAACCCTTGGAAGTGTAACACAAAATTTTAAGACATTTAAGGAACAAATCGGTATAGAGCTAAAGATCCACTTTGCACAAAAAACACATTATTAGGGACAGCCAGGATATTGAGGAGAGTATTAGAGTACTGAGTAGGAACAGAACGAGGAACCTTTGATTATTGGTAATAATCAGCTTCCCCGCATTTCACATCGGTTTACAATCTACCCAGTGATTTGAACAGCAAATTTACATTATAATAATAATAATAATTATTATTATCATTATCATTATCACAATGATAATGATAATGGTAATAATAACAAGTGAATGATGGTAGTAATGATAACAACAACAACAAAAACAATGACTATGATAATAATGATGTTGATTATGATAAAAATGATGATGATGATGATGATGATGATGATGATGATGATGATGATGATGATGATGATGATGATGATGATGATGATGATGATGATGATGATGATGATGATAATAATAATAATGTTTGAACTCAAACAAATTGACACCAAAATTAGGAAGCAATTGACATGCAACAGAATGTATCACCCTAAATCAGACGTAGACCGTCCGTACGTCCCTAGAAGTAAAGGAGGTAGGGGGATGATGCAGTTGGAATTATCGTACAAAACAACAACAAGTGGTCTCTTGCAATACTTAGATCTAACCAACAATTGGATGCTTCAATTAGTTAGAGTACGTGAAAACTCTAAAAGGTTACACTCAATAGTAAAGGAATCAAATAAATTTTCTCAGGAATTAGGTATTGAGAGCGAAAACATGAACATATGTTGCCAACATTGGCTACTAAAGATAAAAAACAAAAAGCAAAGAAGATTGGACAAGAAAAACTTGAATCTAGGTGGCATGAAAAGCCTCTCCACGACAATTTGCAGCTCGAAGCAAACACACTGATGTAGATGAAATTGCGACCAACATTAATTAGACTCAATGACAGCGAGGATGAACCACCGCCACTGCTGGACGAAGTTATAAAAGCCATAAAAGAAGTAAAGAATAACAAGAGCCCCGGAATAGATGAAATAACAGCAGAACTAATTAAGAATGCTGGCGAAAGTGTTGAATACTTCTTCTACAAACTCTGTACAAAAATATGGAATGAAAGAAAATGGCCAGAAGACTGGTAAAATCAGTCTTTACTCCCATACCTAAAAAAGGTGACGCACTCCAATGCAACAATAATAGGACAATTGCCTTAATAAGTCACAGCAGCAAAATTTTGTTGAAAATTATTGCTGAAAGAATGAAGTTGAAGTTAAGAGAGGAAATTGCAGACGAACAAGCAGGTTTTCGCCCTGGAAAAGGTACCAGAAACCAGATTCTAAATTTAAAATTGATCATAGAGAAAAACAGAGAACATCAAAAAGACCTATACCTGTGTTTCATCGATTATGTGAAAGCTTTTGATACTGTTGATCACGATATCCTCTGGAATAACATGTACGATATGAAGTTTCCAAAACACATCATCCAATTAATAAAAGCCTTGTATGACCAACAACAAGCAGCTGTAAGAACCACTTATGGGTTAACAGAATGGTTCGAAGTCAAACAAGGAGTACGACAGGGTTGCATTCTGTCTCCGCACCTCTTTAATATATATTCTGAAACAATTATGAGAGGTGCTCTAGAGAATTTTGAAGGAACTGTGGATGTTGGAGGATACAAAATATCAAATCTGAGGTACGCCGATGATATAGTTTTGATTGCCAGCAGTATCACTGAACTACAACAACTACTAGATAAAGTTAGAGAAGCAAGCGAAAAGGCTGGCTTATTTCTTAATGCCAAGAAAACTAAGATCATGAAGATTCAAAGATAACCGGCAATGAACAATGATGAACATGTTACAATCAATGGAATGATTGTGGAAAATGTGAAAGAGTTCACTTATCTTGGAGCTGTTTTAACTAATACATATGATGATTCACCGGAGATAAAAAGAAGAATTACCATTGCCAAAAGCGCCACAATTGCTCTCAATAACATCTGGAAAGACCGAAGCATTACCTTACGGACAAAGCTGAGGTTATTGAACTCATTAGTTTTCCCAATTGCATCATATGGTTCTGAGTGTAGGGTGTTGAAGTAGATAGACAAGAAAAAGATCAATAGTTTTGAAGTGTGGTGTTACAGACGAGTACTGCGTATTAGCTGGACAGAGAAGAAGACGAATGATGAAGTGCTGAGAAAAATAAATTGTAAAGACCGACTGTTGGACATCTTGAACAAGAGGAAATTAAAGTTTATTGGTCATGTAATGAGAAGTAAAAGTATTGAGAAAAACTTGCTGACAGGGATGGTGATAGGAAACAGAGGAAGAGGCAAACCGAAGACAAGAGTGAGCGACAATATCAAAGATATTTGCGGGCTGTCGATGGTATAAGTGGAAAGAAAAGCGTAAGATCGAGTTTAGTGGCGAAGGATGGTGGAGAGGTCCACGGCTGCTCAAACATGAGCATACCGTTATTGATGAGTGGCTTAGAAGCTCTGGACTTAAAGGGGAAACAGAGGGTTTTATTCTTGCAGCCCAAGATCAAAGTTTGTTTACCAGAAACTATCAAGCTAACATCTTGCACAATGGCACTGACCCAAAATGTAGGTTTTGTGAAGATAAGGTTGAGACAATTGATCACCTTGTATCTGGTTGCTCAATATTAACACCGAATGAGTACAAAAATAGACACGACAGAGTGGGCAAGTACCTGCACTGGAAGATCTGCAAACACTTTTCTATCGGAACACAGGATAAATGGTACAAACACCATCCAGAGCCAGTTACTGAAAGCAAAGATGCTACAATCTTGTGGAACTTTCCAATTCACACAGATCGTACTATACAGGCAAATCGTCCAGATATCTATTTATAGATATGAGCATCCCTTCAGACAGAAACGTCCTAACAAAAGTGTTCAAGAAGATATCAAAGTATAAAGACCTGGAAATAGAGGTGGAAAAGATGTGGCATTTAAAAACCAAAACTTTGCCTGTTGTTATTGGAGCTCTTGACCTTATAAAAAAAGGTACGGATAAGTTTCTTGAACAAATACCAGGAAATACAAAATTAGAAGAAATCCAAAAAAT
>NC_051389.1:4283338-4285838 GCF_015228065.2 Penaeus monodon | reverse complement strand
AGGACAGGACACTTAAAAAAAAAAAATATATATATATATATAATATAAATATATATATATATACATAATTTATCTATATATATATATATATATATATATATTATATATATATTATATATATATATCTTATGTATTTCAGAAAAAAAACATATATGGATGAATATATATGCATATATACTCACACACACACACACACACACACACACACACACACACACACACACACACACACACACACACACACACACACACCACACACACACACACACACACACACACACACACACGCACACACACACATACATATTTATATATATATATACATATATATATATATAAAATATATCACATATATATATCTATCTACCTATCTATCTATCTATCTATATATCAAAATAACTATCAATGATGATGACAATAATAATAATAATGGTTAATGGTTAAAAGCAAGATAAATGTGCTAGACATCTAAGGTCATGTAGCAGTATAGTTAATGTTAGGGTCGGGTGGTTGAGTTAGTGATTAGTTGTCTAAGCTGGGCAAAGGAATTGGTGAGTGAAAGGGTTAGGGTCGGGTGTGGTAAGGAGTTAGATTAGATGAAGGATATGTATGCGTTTGAGGAAAGAGAATAGGTTGTTGAAACAGAAAGTGTGGGATTCTGTAAGGATGTCTGATAGGTTGGGAGGTCGGTGAAGGGAGGATAGGTGGGGGAAAGCAGAGGTAAGTATGGACGAGACATAAAGGGAATGTGGGGAAGAGACAAAATGATAATTGGGGATTGGTATTGGAGGATGTGTAAGAAAGGTCTCTTGAAGGCATACAATAGATGGGTTATAAGAGGAAAGGATATGACAAAGATCAGGTCTGTGGGAGCGGAAACCGCGAATATTCCAATGAAGGATAGTTATACTTTAGTGATATAGATTGTAGTACGTTTTGGAGATGGGCTGTGTTGGGAGGGGTTAGGAGGATAGGGTGTAGGGGGGATATTGTTAGGAGGAGGATGGATATCAGCAGTTACTTGGAGTGTGAAAGGAGCAGTTGTAAGATTTGGAGGTTGAGTGTCAGTTTTCATTAAGTAATCTTGAATATTTTCAATAGTTTCTTCTGAGGAGTTGGTTGGGGAGTTTTGGGGGATAAAGGATTTCTTGTGAGGGGGGGAAGTGAGGATTGGTGTCTCAAGCGTAGGGGCAAAGGAAGGTGGAGGTGTTTGTGTGGTAGGGGAAGAGGGGGTGGAACGTTTGTCCTGTCTGTTACCGGTAGTGCGAGGAGGGAGAGAGGAAGGTGTTGGGGTTGTAGTGGTGATTGGAGTATCTGTAGTAGAGATTGGAGTGTCTGGGTTTAGGATGGCAAAAGAGTTTGACTGGGGAAGGTAGGAGGTAGAAGAGGGGGAGTTAGATGTAGGGGGTGGGTTTAGGAGAATTGGTAGAATGAGCAGTATTACTGGAGTAAGGAGTAAGAGAGAAACCACGTCGACGTGCTTCCTGTCTGGCTTCACGTAGTGTGAGTCCAAGTTTGAATCTGAGAGTTGCTACCTCAGACTCAAACTTGTAGGTGGGACAGCCCCTATAAAATACATTATGGGGGCCGCCACAGTTGGCACGTGTGCGTGATTGTGCAGAGCAGTTAGATCGGGTATGGCCAGGTTGGGCACATAGTGGGCATCTGGCTGTGGAACGGCAATGTTTGGCTGGGTGTCCTAGACGCCAACAATTTTGGCACTGACGTGGAGGAGGTTGGTATGGACGAACAGGGAGGGATTCTCCTCCTATGTAGACGTTAAAGGGAAGGTCATGTCTACGGAAGGTAATTTTGGCTATGTTAGTGGGTTTCTTTCGATGACCTCTGGGGGAATGGAGTAGCATTGTACTGATGTTGCATCTTAGTCTGTGAGACAGGCAAGTAGGTCTTCTCCACAGTCTGACCAATCTTTGTCTTTGGCAATTTGCTGGGGAGATTGAAACTGTTCCGGTGCAAGTATTGAGGGTTGGATGGGGTTCTGCAAGGATGGGGTTACCATATAGGTCAGTTAGTTTTGTTAATGCTATAGCTTGGTTTTCAGATGTTACTGTGACAAGACGGGAGCGGTCGGGTCGGCTACGGAAAGAGACTTTACCTACTTGTTTTTGGAGACATTGTTGGAAGAGAAGGGTGTTGTCAGAGTAGGGAGCTGTGGGAGGGATCACGAAAAATCGGTCCCATTTGGCTGCGCTAAAGAGAGTATTCAAGATTGTTGTAGAGATAGGGGTAGTAGAAGGGCGGGGGCGTGACGAAGATGGAGTAGTGTTGAGGGAGGTAGCGTTATGGAGAGGTGGGCAATAAGGCTGTAAGGTATTAATAAGGGAGGATGGGGTGGTTGATGTTGGAGGTTGTGGGGATAGAGGTGTTGAAGTTGAGCATGCTGGAAGAGTGGAAATGTTCCTTAAGGGTTGATTGTTGGCTACTGTACTAGTAGGCATTGATGAGGGGGTAGTTATTGCAGTGTTCGGAGCCGTGGTCA
>NC_051389.1:4270838-4278338 GCF_015228065.2 Penaeus monodon | reverse complement strand
GAGAGAGAGAGAAGAGAGAGAGAATGAGAAGAGAGGAAAGAGAGAGAGAGAGAAGAGAGGAGAGAGAGAGAGGAGAGGAGAGGAGAGAGAGAGAGAGAGAGAGAGAGAGAGAGAGAGAGAGAGAGAGAGAGAGAGAGAGAGAGAGAGAGAGAGAGAGAGAGAGAGAGAAGAGAGAGAGAGAGAGAGAGAGAGAAACTCATGAATGGGCAGACCATTTCCAAACAGAGAGAGAAAGAAAGAGAGAAAAAAGAGAAAAAAAAGGAAAAAAAAAGAAAGAGAGAGAGAGAAAAAAAAAAGAAGAGAGAAAATAGTTGAGAAAAGTGAGCACTGAACCAAAATCATCAGTACAAGCAAATGCATAAAAAATATATATACTCTTCTTCTCTCTGATATGTTAAGCAACAATGCACTAGGCCGAGTCTACTGCTGAATAATATGATAATCAAAGGACACAGAATCATACAAAAAAAAAAAAAAATTAAAAAAAAATTACCTGGATCAATATGCAACATGTCAATCAAATCTGAACAGTTTCCTCAGTCACAGATCACACTGCTAATGCTTTGATATTTGCAGTCTTCCCAAAACCAGCATCTGTTCATTATGAAGTACCTGAGCGAGAAACTCAACTTAAATGGCTAAACATATTGAAAAGAACAACTGTAATTTTCCTAGTCATGTTAGGGAATAGGACACTTTTATCAGGTAATTTTTGCAAGCTCGAGCAAATTATTTCTCAGTGAAGAGCTTACAGTGGGCAAAGACAGGTATGGCCTATTGATACCTACGTAACCTGACTGTTTTCAGTTGCTTCCCTAATTCCTATTAACATGAGGTATGAAGCATTAACAAACAATAGAAGAATACCATTGAGAATTTATTTATTGATCATATTCATATACATTTTGCAGCGTGAAAGGAGCAACTACAGTTGTGACAGGCTAGTGATACTGAACCTAAGTTATGTCTTAACAAGGCTCATTGTTGTAGTTTGGGATAATATCAGTAAATCATACATTTTTAAAAATCTCTGGCTCATGATCACTAATTGTGTCCAAATCTTCCTTCGAAAGAGCTATGGAGCAGCAGGCTTTGTGCATATGCTGTAGCTACACAAAATATTTGATGCTACAAAATTTACACTAGTCACATCAACAGTCATTTCATACAAATTCACATCCATTTTTTAAAAGAATAGCTCTGAACGGCAGAGAAATTGCATTCCGAAAATCTGTCCATTGCAGATCAAACATTTACATTTAATCTATTATCTCAATAAAACAAAACTGCAATATAATTATATAGCTCTTGCACTTTATACAATTCTTGTCAAAAACACATTATCATAATCATTTTTATAGCCCTTGTAGCCACAAAAACATCTTAATATATGCTAAATAATAAAAAAAAGACAATAGATATAATATAAATAAATCTTCAGAAGCTTGTTTATCACTGAACCAACTAGTAACTACTCCAGTAGTGTGCTACATACTGTACACTATATCAGTTTTAAACAATGCAAAATAACAACGACCTCTGCTTATCATCTAATCCACTGTCTGTTCCTTTGGTCACAACTTTACTTAAGATATATACTTGTAATATGAAAACAAGGTCAGCAGTTTATGAATTGCAACCATTCTGTAATAAATATTTTGCAAAGAATCGAGACGAAGATAAACTAAAGAGTTTACGATTTCTAAATCCCGTTAAATTAAACTTTCAATAACAATAAACATAACAACAATGTAAACGAGGACAAGAAAAAATCACGGTAGAGATAGTGACGTAAAAAAATAAAACGAAATGAAAAATAAAAACGAAAGCAAGAAAAAAACAAAAATATTTTGTTTAGCGCAGATAATGAAACATGGAACAGTGAATAAATACAAATTGATCTGGACAATACTTATAAAAACGAATGTTAACTTGAACTCTAGTAAAGGAATAACATTATACTTACATATCTACACTGTATGTTTAGTGTTTTATTTCTCAAACTCAATTACATTTTTGATCAATAAATATGTTTGTAATAACTAGATCGCTTTTGTTACAAAGAAATGCAGATTTTTAAAATGATATGTTGAATCTATGATTTTTAATTTATTTTATTATTAAGGACTCCAATTCTATCTGGCAGGTACAGTACCAACAATAAACCAATGATTACACACAATAACTTTGTACATCTATCTTCCAACTGCTATAAATCACAAGGGTAAATTTTTACACCAGCCACTTTAATAATACAGGAATGTTATATCAAACAAATTAAAACGGTCCCAGGCAAATCGTTCATCCACTCCACAATTGTCCACTCTGATCAATGCACTTGCTTTGATATATATATGTGCTAATAATTCTTAACTGACAAGAGGACCCTTGATGTATGTTACATAGTTTATATTGTGTATCACAGGTTTATCATAAGTCCTTATTAAAAGAAAAAAAAAAAAAAAAGTACCAATCCTCAGATTTCTTATGATAAATATGTGTGGTTGTATTTACATAAATCTTGGAAAACAAGTTATTTATCATTGATTAAGCAGGCACATTCTTCCTTATCACTTCAATAATGCTGCTGTTCATTTTTGTGACACTGTAAACAAAATTCCTATTTCTTTCAGGTAACATATGCATGTATAAGTACATGTGTGTCTGTGTATATGTATATGTATAAGTATATGTATATATATATATATATATATATATATATATATATATATATATATATATATATATATATATATATATATATATATATATATATATAAGAATGTATGTATCTATGTACAAAATCAATGTAGAGGAAATCAATTTGAAACTGATCCCTTTAATGCAATTTGAGTGTGTTAACACTGGTTTTCATCAGCAATTTACACTGTCACTTTAGATTATCCTTTATTTACAATTTCACAATATCACTGTTTGATCATTGAATCCATTACTGGCTCACTGAAGGAAACGCAAGAAAAATATACAAAATCATGGAAGAAAAACACTATAAACAAATCACAAGACATAACAAATCTTTCACACTAGATACCCAGGAGATGAATGATTCTTACATCACCTGAAGAAGATATTTACATTGGCCTTACTTACTTCAAGATCATCAAGAGAGCCTTCCTTATTATTTCATGCATCTTATTAAAAGAAAAAAAAATCAACAAAAAGAGCAGAATAATAAGTCCTTAAGTTGCTATTAGCTATTTTTTGTTCCCCAGTTACATAAAGGTGCCTTGTTAAAGGGTAATTTCTCAACACCATCATCAGGTTTCAAATGTGTGTTGATGAAAGATACGACAAGAGACAGATCTGAAATCTTATATTCATGGCTCACTATCATTCTGCTGTTAAAAGAAAACTAGAGAACATATCTTAAATCTATATGGTATCAACAAAACATCACAGACTAAATCCATAACTGTTGTCACTTATGCAAGGTTTACTACCTTCTCAGATCAGATAAATTGCCATCAAATAATAAAACTGTTATTAGATATCCAAAAGAAAAAAAAAAAGAAATAAGAGAAAAAAAAAACTGAAAAGAAATAGGGAGAAAAAGTAAAAAGAAAAAGAAAAATTAGTTATTTATTATTTTCTTCTCTAAATATAAATGAAGATTCCTCTGTAATGATTCGATAACACTACTGGAACGTTTTATAATAATCACAAATCACTTTTAACTTTCCCTCTCTATGACTGAGACTTTCGATCCTAGTTATACATATCAAAATGTCATTCTCTTCATTTTTCTGTTCCCTAGAGTACATATTTCAGTAACAAAGCTTTTCTTCATTGAAGTTTGGAATCTGACATTCTGAGTTTATGAAAGCCTGATACATAAATAATTAATCTGATTTCTTTCTTGGATCAACTGGTCAAAAAACATATCTAAATTATCCATGTATGTTTATGTATGCATGTATGTTGTGACAAATGTTTATGCATTAAGTTTCTACATATATGCATTTATTTAAGTTCTTTCATTCCTTTTTTATATATGCATAATAATGTATTTGTAGAAAGGCATGTCTATTATATCAACCTTTTTACATGCATATATGTGCAAATAATTTTATATATATATATATATATATATATATATATATATATATATATATATATATATATATATATATATATATATATATATATATATATAAAATCATACAAATATGCACATCCATACATCCATACACAAGCATGCATCCATATAAGTATATATAATTAAGAACATGAACAACTGCATACACACACACACACATACTCTGGAAAGGTTGTCAAGCAAATACTGGGTAAAACTCAACACACAGATATGCATATACACAAATATTCATATACAAGCATACATAAATGTATAAAAAGAGGGGGGGGGAGGAGAAAGAAAGAAAAAAAGAACAGACAGACAGAAAAAAAGTGAAAAAAAAAAGAAAATCTGAAAAAAAAAGAAAAACAGAAAGAAAAAAAGAGAGAGAAAAAAAGAAAGAAAGAAAGAAAAAAAAACTTCACAGCTTCCTCAGATCTCACAAATTTCTCCAGCACTAGACCCTTACAATGACTATAAAAGAAATATATATATATATACTAAATACCTTGCATACTGTGGTTAAGTTTTAATCTGCTCAAAGAACTTAAAAGTTGCGTGCACGAATGACGGTTTTAGCAGTTCCATAGTTGTTGCCAGAGATATGTGTAGTTGACAATTATCAGCTCAAAGTATCAGTAAAAATATATACAGCCAAGAAACAGGAAAACACTGTAATGCACCACACAGAAAAGGGATTATGACAGTCATGTTCAACTGACGGACCACATCTTACATTTACTTCTGACCAGTGTTCCTAAAAAATAACATGAGGAATTCAGTGACTGTTACCTCACATATCGAAGTCTTGTTTCATTCAACTGACACTTGAGAAAAAATGGCCAGAAGTAGTCAAACCCGCACCTTACAACAATATAAAAGATGATAAATGGTTATTCACAAATTCAAATCATCCAAAATTTTATACTGACGTCAGATTCCACCACCCTGACTATTTTGTAATTAAGGACTGTTAATTCTCATTCCCTCGATCTATACATAACAATCCTTAAATCACTATGATCTAAAAATATACTACACCAGACCAATATACAGAAAAAAATGGTCTTAATCATTGGTACACTCACATGCCAGAATACACAAAAAAGAGCTGTCATACACACAACTGACCAAATGATACACAGTCATATCAAGGGTCACCATACACTATGTATGAGAGAAAAGATCCACCACTTAATCTGTTTCATGCTATAAACAATATAATTGATATTTTTCTCATTGCAATCTCGAATAGATTCATCTGGATAAAAAGTATTACCGAATTACATTTAAGTGTGGAAAACAACTACAATATCTCAGAAGGATAAGGATTATAATGGCTGCCTGATTATACTGCAAACAATGTTGTAGCGATCACTCTCACTTTCCACTTACAACAAAATGATTCTGAATTTGCTAATAAACAGATAAGACAATTTAAAATATATATGCCAATATACAACTTTTTTTTTTTCCTCTTCTTTCTTTGCTTACGAAGATATTATTCTTTACTAAGTAAACATAGACTGACAGACAATAATATGCAACTATGAAAAAAAAGGAAAAATAAAAAAAATACAAAGATCCACAAAAAGCAATATCTATATAAGTGCTCTCACAACACACCATACATCAATATAAATATGATGACCAATTCCTAGCAAAGCATCAATTCTGAAATATATCTTAGTATACTGAGAAAATCAATATTGCCTAAGATGGTTCAAAATGAAGGATAGCAAAATTCACTCCCCTGACATATGTCTCTCTCCAACATATCCCCCCCCCCCCAACTTTGCACGCGTACGATCATTATCTTGCGTCCTCCGGGAAATGAGATTGGACAGCAACACACTCTGACAACCCCTTGGAATCTGTGGACACTGCTAGTAGACATCCAAACCCTCACGGAATACCACAGCTCTCAGGTCAGCTCTAACGGCCTCCGGACTTGGAGTGGGAGATAAGCCACTGCAAGGTGATGTCTATGTTGTCCTTCTCCTTGCACGATATGGAGTAACAGCAAATTTCCCGGTCCTGTATGGCAGATAGGTTCCTGGAAGAGAAGTGCTAAGTTACCCTGCTGTAGATGGGGATAGGTCTGTTAGCTTGGTCCCTGAAAGGGCACCAATACCAGCCGTGTAAGACTCTGAGGTGGTTCTATCTTGGAGGCAGTGTTTGGTGTGCAAATGTTATGACCTTGCTTGCTTTTTTCATTCAATCATAATACTGGATTCACTTTCACACTGTTTATTCATGTTTTACTAAATTATGAAGTTTATATTAACTATCTGACAGGTTTCATTAATGCTGTAATAGACTGATATTGCAAGTATAGGGTTTGAATTAAATCATTATATCCTTTAGACTGCCTGTGATAAAAGTTTTCAAGTGGGGAATAAATAAATAAATAAATAAATAAATAAATAAACTAATTAATTAATTAATAGAAAGACATAAAAATTATTATTTTTCTTCTCAGTATGTTTACTCTTACAAATAAAAACAAAAATAACAATCAATAATTAAAAAAGGGAGATAAGAAAAATGAATGGAAAAGAGGAAGGTGCCCTGTGCATATGGCTATGAGTGCCACAGGCCCAAGCAACTGCACTGGCATGGTCACCTTCCTCCCCCCATTCTGCTGACACATCCTGTCCTATCAGTACCAGGAAGTCACTCCCTGAATTCTAATCTCCAAAGAGATTTGGTGGATGCCTTTGGTGGTTTGCTTTCCTACTGGTGCTAAGAGAGAGGACTTCTATCTATGTTTGTGATATCAAGCTAACCAAATCTACAACAATTAAATGTAATTCTAATGATAATTCTGAATATTAGTCACTAAATACAAATTCTACACTTAAAGAAAAAAATAAGCTATGGAATAAGCTATTATCAAATAAACCATGCTGACTATCCTCAACAGTTCATAATGATTATCAGACCTGAACCTGACAACCAACAGTATTGATAACCACTGGCAATGGGCTAAGGGGGAGAGAGATAAGAAAGAGATAGGGAGAGAGGGAAGAGATGAGTAGAGAAGGTAGAAGGTAGAAGTGATAAGGGGAAGAGGGAAAGAGTGACAGAGAAGAGAGAGAGAGAGAGAGAGAGAGAGAGAGAGAGAGAGGTGAAACAGAAGTTAGTGGGACCTGTTTTGCTGATGGGAAAGGTGAGTTGGTCCAAGGAAAAGCGAAAATGAGGGACGAGGGGTTTTCAAGTAGACCTTTGGACAAAAAAGGCCCCGATTCACTAATTAAGAATAACGAAGGCAATGGTAATAGCTGAATTGCAAGATAGGTTTGAATAAAATAAGAATGTGTGAAAAAGTTTAATTTTTTTTTTTTTTTTTTTTTTTTTTTTTTTTTTTTTTTTTTTTTTTTTTTTTTTTTTTTTTTTAAAAA
>NC_051389.1:4253338-4255838 GCF_015228065.2 Penaeus monodon | reverse complement strand
AGATTAAAATAGTATTTAAAGAATTCCATGTTTACAAATGTTAAAGCAAAGACTGAGATTATTGTGTGTGCTCTGTAATTTGCATAATTAATACACACATATATATATATCTATCTATCTATCTATCTATCTATCTATCTATCTATCTATTGATATATATATATATATTGATATATATATATATATCTATATAATTATATATATATATATATACTATATATATATTATTATATATTATATATATATATATTATATATATATATATATATATATATATATATATATTATATATATATATATATATATTAATATATATATATATATATATATATATATATTATATATATATATATATATATATATTATAATATATATATATATATATATATACATACACATACACACATACATATGTATTTGTATATGTATATGTATATTTATATTTTTTTAGTACATATTATGACTTGCTTACATATATATAAGAAAATATCTGAATGTCGACGATGTATTTCTCCTCCAAGGCAATAGCATCATCTGTGTGTGGTGTGGTGGTGGTGCTGTCATGCTACCATGATGTGATGTGGGCTGTCCACCCTCTGGCTTCAGACTATGGCTTGGCAGCTTCAAGTTACTTTATATATGATACTGTTGCTATGTACGAGGTAAGACATATTTTCAATTGCAGGAAAGCTATATTTTTTGTATTTTTATGATGTGTACCAGCTTTATTGATAGCATTTGTCTTAAGGTTAATGTAATTAAACTTTCTGTTACTTCCCTCTGTATATAATCCATTCCGTTCATGTGATAAAATGTAGTCCAGTTCTGCATTACTTGAATGTTTGGAGCCACAGTTTTTATAATACCAGATTTTTAAATTAAAAGAAAGTAGAGCGTACTTTTGCAGCAGAAGACCACGGTAGTAAATAGGTGATTTAATTTTTACCAGTGTTTCAATTTCTCTTACTAATATATTAATTTTTTACTCTGAAGGTCTACTTATCAAGCTTACCAGAAGTGCCTGAAACTTTCATCAAACGTGTTAAGGGATTTGTAAAGAAGAGAACTTTACTTGTGCTGCATCATGTAGGGGTGTCTGCATTTCTTTTTCCAGTAAGAATGACTTAATTGTACACATTATGATACTGGTAATCTAACCATTATGTTAGAGTATCTGTCATCCAATTATTTTTTGTTACAAGTAAACTATATGACTACATATCAGTCACCATGGTATAGTAAGTCAATGCTAACCCATAGAAAATTTATACCTCAGAATTTTATTACAAATCCAAGAAAAGGATAGTAATCAGTGTTACATTCTAGATTATCTACATACAAACAAAGGAATAACTATTTTTAAATGTTAAGATTTATTGATATTCTGAAATTGTTTGCCAGGTGCTGGTGTATCGAAGTGGTATTGGCGACTTCTTTGTTGGGTGTTTCTTCTGTGTTGAGCTTAGTGGTCCCTTCACAAACATGAGAGTTATTCTTAGCAGACTTGGACTAAAATATTCAAGGTAAGTGTTAAGTGTGTGGAAGTGATATTGTGATATATGGTGTATAATAAGGTGTTTAGGTTACAGACTGTGATTTATATGTTCAATGTTTTGTGCTGTATATGTAAATTTTCAAGGCCATTTTACAGTTTATTATTTTGCACTTCTAGCAAAGACTTGAAAATGTGGTAATTTTGATGCTCTATGTGCTGTGTTTAACTTTCTTTTTTATGTATATCTGCTTATCAATCATCTATATACATTGTACTTTTAATTTTAAGGAAGAATCCCTTAGCATCACTTATAATTGCTCAACAGATTCTCTTTAGTGGTCCTCCTACCAGCTGTTTTTTAAATCATATTAGTCTTTGTTCCCATTTATTCAATGATTTTATGTCTTTGGTGTTAAATAATTATGCTATCGAATACCATTCTTGGTTATGTCATTTGTGTTAGTTGTGAAGACTGATGAACATTCATAGATTGCCAGTAATTTCTTCTGCAACAGAAAAGCTGCTACCCTTTGAATTTGCATATGTATGGATTAGAAATTTGTGAGAATTCATAACAGTAGCTGCAAAGTCAAAAAGTAAGAAATGGTTAGGCCACAAGTAATACAATCACATTTAGGCAAACAAAAATAGTTTGATCTCTTAACAATGTTTATAATTTAAAATTAAACCACTCTAAGCCAACACTCCAGTTTAAGGTGGGAGGTTGACCGGGATACGGTTGTAACAAAAACTGTATCTAACCGAATGAAGTATTTATAGAATTCAAATCTCTGGCTTACAGTTTTGATGCCAGATGGGGAGTTTCTTTAACTCATGTGTTAAAATGGTAGCAGAAATAACAGGGATTTTCAATTTTAGCAGGGGATGAATGTCACAGGGAGGCTGATAACGGCAGAAATTTGTGTGAATAGATCATTAATCAGTTCTAAATATGTAGTGAAAAAAGTAACAGCATTGTCTGAGAAACAAGTTTGGAGAAAAAAT
>NC_051389.1:4240838-4243338 GCF_015228065.2 Penaeus monodon | reverse complement strand
ATTACTTTGAAGCTACTAGTCAATAAAGATACTACTATTATTGCTATTGCTGTGGAGCTATTAGTGAATGAAGATATTACTATCATTACTATTGCTATGAAGCTATTAGTGAATGAAGATATTACTTTTATTACTATTACCATATTACTGATAAAGATGCTACTATAACTACAACCACTGGTCTGCTACGACAGTTACCAACGAGAGTATAATAATGATATAAATATCTATAGTATAATAATGATAGTAAGTATAATGAGAATACGATAATGATAATACTATTTATAGTATGATAATGATAGTAACATCTATAGTATAACAATGATAGTAATATTTATAGAAGTATTTTCTAATCCTGTTAATGATACTGACGCTATTACATTGCCGTCCAATCGCTCGCATGACTTTTATCCTGAATACGAAAATAAATGAGTTTGGAGCAAAGAAATGATTTAACTTGCTATGCCAAATTTAGAAATGTATGTCTTTGATTCCATGATTGATGGATGCGGAAGGTCATCTTGAGGAAAGTGATGAAAGAAAGGGCAAAGATAAGAGAGAGAGAGAGATCGAAATGAAGAGAGAGATGAGGAGCGAGAGGAGAGCGAGAGTTAGGAGAGAGAGAAGGAGGAGGATAGATAGATAGATAGATAGAGAGAGAGAGAGAGAATGAGAGATGAATAGATAGATAAAGAGATAGATAGATAGAGAGAGAAATAGACAGATAGATAGACAGATAGAAAAAAGGTAAACAATGTGTTGTGAGGCGCGTTTGAAATAGCATAAGAGAGATCGTGAGGTTTTACAAAGACAATAAAAAAGGCTACACTTGCTATGAAATTATCCTTATGTAGCGTAACTGAGCATGTGTTACGTGTTATATTTAAAATATATCAAGACCTTGCTACCTGTATCACTAAGAAGTATAATCATTTGACGCCGAAAGTTGGATAATAATATCAGTTAGAAAAAAAAAGTCACGCAGTTATGGCTTCATGAAAATGTCAAGGCAAAGAGAGGTGGATAACGTATGTAGCCTGTGTATCCGTGTAGTCCTGGAGCCTGGAGTCTGGCAGGATCGCTACTTCGGACGGGGATGAGGAGGGGCGAAGAGAGAGAGAGAGAGAGAGAGAGAGAGAGAGAGAGAGAGAGAGAAGAGAGAGAGAGAGAGAGAGAGAGAGAGAGAGAGAGAGAGAGAGAGAGAGAGAAGATAATGCCTAATGTTGAGGAGCTTACACCAATTTTTTATTTTATTTACACGGTTGATACGTATGCTCAGCCTGAAACACTATGAAACATCAGTTCAGTTTCACAAGTACCCTCCTTTGGCCTCAATAACTAACCTTTTCTGTTTGCAAAAGAGTAGAATTTTAATTTCAGAGGAAAAAATATTACACAGAGACACGTGATTATCATACAGATCATTAGCATTAAAGTGATCTATATATATTTACAACCTTATTACCTTATATTACAGTCCAATTAGCACATTGGTACATCATGTTTACCATCACTTTTTTCATAATGATATGTACCGGTTTGTAAACACGTGTTTTCATATTATCAAATAGTTTCATTCACAAGGTTATTTGTTACTCGTGATAAACATCCGCTTGTTAGTAATTTATAAATATGTTTTGAATTTGCATTGTATATGGGATGAGGGGAGCTGGAGGCACGATGAACAAGGGTGAAGGGAGCATTAGTCTAAAACAAAGTACCTGGAATATAATGAAATATATCCAGGTATAATGAAATATAACCAGGTATAGTGAAATATAACCAGGTATAGTGAAATATAACCAGGTTTAAAGGATACTTTGGTCCAATATGTATGAGAACCGCTGTTACAGTACAAGTTAAATGTAAGAAAGGGTCAGTATCTGAAATAGCAATCCATGAGTGGGAGATGCTGGTAATAAAAAACAAAAACAAACAAACAAAAAAAAAAAACATCGAAATATTGAAATAATTGGTTTATCAAAGTTACGAATCTGAGGGGGGTGGGGGAAGGGGGGAGTTTCTACGAAGGTGCATGGCCGGTGCGGTTTCATGCACAGGAGGATACTTGGAAACGTGTCTCGACGTGTTGGTGCCGTGGTTGATAAGATGCCACAGGTGCCATGGCAGAGAGGGTGCCACTGCCGTTTGCATATCTCAGGTTGGAAGTTGCCATGGCTGAGGAGTGCCATGCCTGTCCTGTAGCTCTGCCAGTGCTTTCTCTCCCATGCAGAATCGCCATATTTAACGAGGGTGCCATAGTTGGATTACTGCCACAGCTAAAAATGACCCAGCGGGGGATTATGCCGTTGACACACGCTTTGCATCGCAGCTAAACGGTCACCACGGCTATTGGAGCGTCACATACCAGGGGTTGCCAATGGCACAAAGACCTCCCCCTCGGACGAGTGGTTGTCATGACTACCCGGGCGCCATGAGCGGGACGCACCACGGCTGCCGAGGGCGCCACAGCCGGGTCGGGCGCCACGGCTGGGAGGGC
>NC_051389.1:4233955-4240738 GCF_015228065.2 Penaeus monodon | reverse complement strand
ATTAAATATTATGTAATATATAATATATATAATATATATATTTTAATATTTTATTGGATATTAATAGTATAATAATTTGTATATATTATATATGTATATATATATATATAATATGTATATAATAGATATATATAGTAATATTTATGTAATATATAGTATATATATAATGTATATAGAAAATGTATATATATGTATATATATATTATATATATATATATATTATATTATATATGTATGTTATGATTTTATATGTATATATATATGTTATATTATATGTATATATATATGATATATATGATATATATGTATAATATATATATGATATATATAATATATATATATATGATATAGTATTAATATTGTATATATTATATATAATATATATTATCTATACTATATAATATATATTATATATACACATAATAGTATGTATGTATATATATAGTATATAATATATAATATATATATATATATATTATATATATATATATATATACTATATATATATAATGCCTCGAAATTTCCTATTTCTTAATAGCAGTACAAATAACAGGTAACTTGAATTGACTTAATAATTAATCAAATTTTAAACACAATCTCTATCAACAGTAATTACATTCCAGCTCCATCTGAACAAACAGCACATGAGCTTTCTATCATCTATCTACATCCATCTACCTACCTACCAATAAGACTTGAAATTACCAAAGAACGGACTACTTACACAATGGCATTTACTCCCCGACAGTAGCGTTCCCACATGGACCTGAACCTTGGCTGTCCACCAATGTCCCAAACTTTTATGGTAACGTTACCCTTTGTTATCTTGCGCATGTTGAAGCCCACTGTCGGAATCATGTCTTCGCTGAACTGCCCAGACTGAAAATTATACAATGTATTTGTAAAATTCATTTCTAATATCCTATTTGAGTAAAGGGAAGACATGCATCAAAGAGAATTCATAGGTAACACAGGGAAAGGGGAGGCAGGGGGGAGATCTCTCGCTGCTGGGAACAGAAGGAAAGCATGCTTTTCCTTTCCGACAACCTCATCTTTTGGAACAGGAGGGGAAAAAATTTTACGTATGAAGTAATCACTTTATCTGGAAGGTTAGGAAATATCCTCATTTTGTTAGGTGACATTCTTTGTATCATGTCTGTTGAAACAAATTAATTTACAATGTTAATCAGACATAAGGTTACAGCAGTGGATTTTAATATGAATTCATGGGAAAGTTGCAATACTCTCAAAAATCTCTAGCTCATAATGCAATAAACAAGGAAATTTTATCCTGCCCTAGAAAGAAGTTCCCAATCATGCTGACTAACAATTTTATTTCTATTCTAGTGATATTGTATTACATAAAAAACAGTTGCATACACATACAGACACAAACCCTGCTAGTCTTAACCCCACAATCAAAAAATTGCTATTCTGCAATTTAAATTTAACACATAAATTCCAGTCTTCCTAATATAATAAGCAAGGCCTTCGTACAAACAACTTCACTAAATCAAGGAGAAACTGGTACTGAAAACTGACTCCCAAAATCAGCAAAACATTAAAACCACATTGCTGTCTTTTCCCTATTGCATGAGTTATCAAAGGCTTACTCAAACAAGTGGTTCTCCAGATAAAACATTTCAAACCTTTAGTTCATTAAAAATCGCACATACTTCTTTTCTAATGAGCTGCCCTTTTCAAAACAATTTTTTAAATGAAAAGCTTACAAAGATCTACACAAGAGAACAGAAAAATAAAATGAATTAGTGCTCATGTATCACTAACGTTTTGATAAAAATATACTAAAACTATAGTTATTTATATTAACTTTCCTAAATTTACTATACTTTTTTACACTGACTAAATATATAAAAAAAGAGTCTAATTGGTCCAAAGCAAACTAGGACAGCTTCCATAACATGCATAAGGAAAAAATGATCATAAAAAGCCACAATTAGAAGCCTATTTTGATTTCTGAATTTCTAGCTCAATTGTGAAATATTGAATCTTTAAAAAATATCCTCTACAATTTTCACAAGCTTTTCCCCATGCAATACAGTGCCACACATTGGCTTCGTGAAAATGCCAGTAATTGAGTGAAAAATTCAGAAATGAAGATTCAGTCACCCAAACTCTCTAAAGCTATGATTTTTTGAAAAAAAATTACTTAAGCCCTAACTTTAGGTACTTATAGCCTTAATGGGCTGTGGTCAGGGTTTAAGTAAGCAAAAAAACTGTTTAGCACACACACAGCTTGTTGGCTTGCCCAAACATAGCAATAGCTACTTGCACTTTTCAATTAGGATGGCTTGCATGAATAATAGAACATCTAGATGAGTGAGTTAAAGATTTTTAGCTGGGTAACAGAAACATTCTTACTAAAATTTGGAGCAAAAAACTACTTTATATCAAATGGAAAATTTACTCCTACATAAATATGGAGCAAAAAACTACTTTATATCAAATGGAAAATTTACTCCTACATAAATACAGAGCAAAAAAAATATTTATATCAAATGGAAAATTGACTCCATCACGTGTAATAACTATTTACTAGGTTTACTAACTATCTACTAAGTTGTTTACATAACTGCAAGGCAGACCTCTTACTTGCCCAGCTGAAGCAAATGCAAACACAAAATTACGAGAAATTGCTAGCCCGTAACCTATCCAAAAACAATGGGGAACCTATCATCAGTTAAAATATAATGGGAAAAAATTAATTTCCAGAGAGGAGACAGAGAGGAGAAAGAGAGAGAGAGAGAGAGAGAGAGAGAGAGGGGAGAGGGGAGAGGAAGGAGAGGAGAGAGAGAGAGATGAGAGAAGAGAGAGAAGAGAAGGAGGGAGAAGAGAGACGAGAGAGAGAGAGTGGGAGAGAGAGAGAGAAAAAGAGGGAGAGAGAAAAAAGGAGAGAGGAGAGAGAAAGAGAGAGGAGAGAAGAGGGGAGAGAGAGAGCAAGAGAGAGAGAGAGAGCAAGAAGAGAGAGAGAGAGCAAGAGAGAGAGAGAGAGCAGAGAGAGAGAGAGAGAAGAGGAAGAGAGAGAGAGAAGAGAGAGAGAAGAGAGAGAGAGGGGAGAGAGCAAGAGACGGAGAGCAAGAGAGCAAGAGAGCAAGAGAGAGAGAGAGAGCAAGAGAGAGAGAGAGCAAGAGAGAGAGAGAGAGAAAAGGAGAGAGAGGAGAGAGGGGAGAGAGCGAGAGAGAGAGAGAGGAGAAAAGAGACGAGAGAGAGAGAAGGAGAGAGAGAGAGAGAGGACAGAAGAGAGAGACAGGGGGAGATAAAAAAAAAAAAAAAAAAAAAAAAAAAAAAAAAAAAAAAAAAAAAAAATCGCAAAATAAAAAATAAAATTAAAAACATTTAAATAAAGAAATACAGAGAAAACACAGCAAAATCAAGTTTAGTGAAAAGAATAAGCAACGGTATAAAAATTTAGCAATAAAACCGCATATGAGTCCTAGGTACTACATGATGTAAACTGTGACACTTCAAACTCCTATGGAAAAGCTCTTCATCTGTATTCATTATATAAGCCTATGCAAATGAAACAACCATGAAATCCTTTGATAACCACAACTTCCAAATACAACGTTCACATTTTATATATTATTTACACTTATAAAATAATAAATATTCATGTTTTCATTTCTTTCAAATAGTCAATCATACACAAAACATGCAAAATTTTCCCTTATGAGATTCCATCTCTGAAATATTCCATCTAATCTTTGTAATGAGTAAAATGCAAAGTTCTACTTAGATCATAGCTTTAACGCACAACAAAAAATATGATGGAAAAAAAAAAAAAAAAAAAAAAAAAAAAAAATAATATATATATATATTATATATATATATATATATATATTTTATATATATATTATAATATAATATTATAATATAAATATATATAAATTTTTAATAATATAAATATATATTATATACATATATAATACACATAACATAAAACACACTTTTATATAAATATATATTTTAATATATATATAATATATATATATTTATATTTTAAAATATTATATATTTTATTAATATAATATATCTTTCTTTACCTTGATCAAAGCATTTTCATACAAAGAAAAAAAATATATATATTCTTTCTTTTAATTTTGATTAAAGTAATTTTCATACAAAGAAAAAAAATACATATTCTTTCTTTTACTTTTGATTAAATTCATTCCATCAAAAGAAAAAAAAAAAAAAAATTATTTATATATAGCTTCATTCCTTTGATTAAATTAATGTTATTTGAAAAGAAAAAAAATATTTAAAATAAAAAATAAATACAGATGCCCTTGAGAATTTCACAAAACATAATGCAAATGTCCAAACAACAGTGCTGTATTTAAATCATTCATCATATCACATCATCATCATCATCATTATCACATATTCATCATCATCATCTAATCATATCATCATCATCAACATATCATCATCATCTCATCATCATATTTATCATCATCATCATCATCATATCATCATCTATTTCATCACTCATCATTCATCATCATCATCATCACATCAAAAACATCCTGGCAAAAGTCATCATGATAAAAAAAATTTCCCTTTCCCTTTCATTTTGTAATCTATGCGAGATTATATCTTCTCTTTAATATTTTTCTTTGTCCAAATATACTTACAATTGTGAAAAAAATCATTATATAAATAAAGAATTTTAATAATAAAAAAAAAAAAAAAAAAAAAAAAATCCCACACTAATTATACTTCAGCCTAGTCATTTCCAAAAACATTTCTATGATTGTAACATAGCTTGGGTTGCATCGCATTTTTAAGCCAAGTACCGAAAACAGGACCTTCATGGCATGGACTATTGTAAACAGTTTGGGATAAACGTATCAAACACGCTATTTGTACCTCCCTCTTTTTGTGAATTACGTCAAATGCTGATAACAAAAAAGTGGAGGTCGAAGCTTACTGCAACTATCATCATAACTTTTAGCATTACCCCAAATCCTTTGTCTTGAATGCTGTTCTGCGATTGAATTTGAATATTAGAAGAGAGGAGTATGACAAAGAAAAAAAAATAGGCTATTTTGAGACTTTTTGGCTATATGCACATTTATCACCATTGCTAGGGAAAAGCATCTCTAAAAATTACACTAATGAGGAATACATTTGGGTTTTTCCGTCAGAAAAAGCAATAGAGAACACATTAGGTCAAAAAACGTAAACCACATGCACCAAATCCCAAACAAAGAAAGGTACGACATATCACACACAACAACCCCACACGTAATGCACGGGCATTCCCTCAGAACCCAAGACTGAAAAAAGACGAAATCTCCTCTTCTCTCTCTCCCTGCAATGTTACCCCAGAACCACTTCAGCCCTCTTGCAACAGCGAATGGAGGGCATCTCCTCCTCGGGCTGCAAAGTCCCCCGGGGACCAAAAACGGCACTCCAGCCTTTTCCGGAGGGTCATGGGAATCCATATCACAATTGCGACCGAAAATGACAACCTTTACTTACGCAATAACATTGACGAACGTCGTTTTCCCGAGTACGGAGGCCCCACGAGAGTCAGTTCCATTTCCTCCTTCCAGAAGAGGTCTTGAACCCCGTCTAAATTATGTAATCAACGCAGCATATCGGGGAAAAATATGTGGACCGGACTCGAAAACAAAATCTGACAGACTATGGACTAAACAGCAGCACCCAAAAAAAAACCGATAGACGGGGGAAACCTGGGACCGGAGAGAGGACGCCACCCCTCGGGAAAAAAAGAGCATCGTCAAACGAGCTCTAGTGTTCGGGGTCTAAAACACGTCTGGTTTTAAAGCGGAGTATTCCTGATCTCCGGGCAGAAAAAAGAGGGATGATAATAGCTACGAAGGGAGATGGGAAAATTTTTTTGCTTCCTGGTATCAGATATTGCCTTTGCCTGGGGTGGGGGAAGGATCCCGAAGAGAAATTCCAAAAGTGATGTTACACAATGGAATTTTAAAAATTATGAATTTAAAAATTAATGGTTGATCTTTGCTTCCTTCATAAAGTATTCACATTTCACGCCACGCACGCGGTTAGTAACACATGATTGTGTTCTAATGAAACAGGATTAAGATCAAAGTATATAAACAGTCCTTTTTTTAATGTCTCACCCCACACACACACACACCACACACGACACACACACACACAAACACACACAACAACCCCACCACACACAACCACACACACACCACAAACACACACACACACACACAAACACACAACATGCACACCACAAACAAACACACACAACACCACAAAACATACAACATAACCATACACACACACACACACACACACAACAACACACACACACACACCACAAACACAACACCACACTATATATATATATATATAAATATAAATTAAATATAAAATTTTTATATATTTATTCTATACGATGGGTAGATATGTATTTTTGGTTATAATATACATAAAAAATATTCACTTTCATTAAATCTAGTTTTTTTTGTTGGGGTTTTTTTTCCACAGTATACGTAGAGTATAGATAGAGGGGTGATGTGGGTATTCAGTGCGGGCCTGGTGTGGTGGTAGTGTGTCGGCAGAGGTGGTGTTGGTGCGATGGTGTGTGTGTGTGTGTGTGTGTGTTTTGTGTTCGTGGAGAGGTGCGTGCAGAATGTGTGGTGGTGGGTTTTTTGGGTGGCGACGGCGGGCGTGGTGTGTGTGTGCGGGCGTTTTTTTATGTTTTTGTTATCGACAAAAACATGTTATGTATAGTTTGTATATTTTCACCCCCTT
>NC_051389.1:4218764-4221264 GCF_015228065.2 Penaeus monodon | reverse complement strand
TTACGCTGTCTGAAAAGATGCTTACTCAGGCCAGGACGTGGGGGGGGGGGGGAGGGGGTCCTTCGAGCTTATTTCCTCGTAAAATGGGCGTTTTTTTCTTTTTTTTTTCTTCGCGTTATCTTTCTTTTTTTTTATTCACTTTTTTTTTTTTTTTTTCTTTCTTTTTTACTTTCTTCTTCATTTCTTCCTCCTCTTCTTCTTCTCATTCTTCTTTTTCTTTTTTTTTCTTCTTCCATTTCCTTTATCTTCTTTTTCTTCTTCTTTTTTTTCTTCTTCTTCTTCTTCCTCTTCTTCTCCTCCTCCTCCTCCTCCTCCTCCTTCTTTTTACATTAGTAGTGATGAATAGAAGGCGGAGGAGGAGAAGCAAAAAAGAAGAGGAAGGAGGTGGAGGAGGAGAAGGAAGAGGAAGAGAAGAAGAGGAGGAGGAGATGAGGAAGAAGAAGAATGAGAAGCAGAAGAAGGTGAGGAAGTTGAAGAATAAATAGAGAAGAAGGATAATAATGATAACAAAAATAGTAATATAATAGGATAAGAAAAAAAATCAAGAAAAAGAAGCAGAAGAAGGCGAAGGAGAAGGAGAAACAGAAAGCGAAGGAAAAGAAAAAGAAGAAAGGGAAGAAGGAGAATAGAAAAAGAAGGAGAAGAGAGAAGAAAAAAAGGGGAGAAGAAATAGAAGGAGAAGGAAAAGGAGAAAGAGAAGGAGGTGAAGGAGAAAGAGAAGGAAGAGGAAGGGGAAGAGGAGGAGGAGGAGAAGGAGAAGGAGAGGAAGGAGAGTAAGAAGAAGAAAACAAAAAAGAAGAAGAAAACAAAAAAGAAGAAGAAGAAATAGGAGGAGAAAGAAAAAGAAGAAGGTGAAAGAAGAAGAAAGAAGAAAGAAGAATGAGGAGAAGAAGAAGAAAAAGATGCGAAAGAAAGAGGAAGAAAGAGGAAGAGGAGGCAGAGGAGGAAATAAAAAGAAGGCAGAGGAAAAGAATAAGAATAGGAACAAAAAGAAAGCGAAGAAGATGAAGAGGAAGAAAAAAAAAGAAAAACAAAAGAAAAAGAAAACTAAACAAAAAGAAGACAAATGAAAAATAAAATAAAAAGGAAAAAAAGGGAAACGAAGAAGAAGAAGAAGAAGAAAAAACAATAATAAAAAAGAGATACTATAAAAAAAAAAAGATAAAACAAAATAAAAATAGATACTATACACACAATAAAAAAAAAATATAATAAAATAAATAAAAAGACATACTAAACACACAAGAAAATAATATAAGATAATAATAAAGAAGAGAGATACTATAATGATAATAATAATAATGATAATAATAATAATAATAATAATAATAATAATAATAATAATAATAATAATAATAATAATAATAATAAAAATAATAATAATAATAATAATAATAATAATAAATAGATATACTATACACAGAAATAAAAAAAGTAATAATAATAAAATAAAACAGAATAAAAGCAGATAATACACACATAAGAAATAAAAACTCATTTACTCTTTCTCCATCTGTCACGACGCTAAGGCCGTAGGCTGATCTGTCATCTCCGTGAAGCTGATTTTCACTTAATGAGACGAATTATCTGTGGAAGGGTGTTGAGTGAGGCGGGGTGTTGTGTATATTAAGGTGTAGTGAGGGTGTGTGTTCGTTAAGGGGTAGTGAGGGTGTGTGTTCGTTAAGGGATAGTGAAATTGTGTTCAATAAAGTATAGCAAAGGTGTTTATTAAGGTGTAGTGAAAGTGTGTTCATTAAAGTGTAGTGAAAGTGTGTTCATTAAGGTGTACTGACGGAGAGAAAAGAGGTGAGAAAAGGATGTTTTAGGTCTTAAGGAAAATACAGTGTGGAGGTGATGCTGTTTTTTTTTTGTTATGGTGCTGTGGTTGTATTTTTATGTGATGCGCAATTTATTTGTTATTGTGTGATGTGTATGTGGAATTTTTTTGTAAATTATTGCTTTTTATGTGATACTGTGTAAATTATTGGTTGTTATGTGGAACTGTGTAAATTATAAAATGTTATGTAATATTATGTAAATAGAGACCATGCGGAGTACAGTTGGCTAGATTTAATAGAATGTAATGATGATAAAACGATGTAAATAAGAATGATAAGAATTATGTTCAGGTGTAGATTTTTTTTTTGTTTAAGTGTGTAAAATGAGGCACTTGTGGTTTATCAAAGAATTTCACAATATTTAGTCTGTTGTGTATGCAAACGGATGAAACAAAAAGAAACCATAGACGTACACACACACACACTATGTCACCAATAGTCGGCGGCTTAATGTTATAGTGTACAGTGATATATATATATATATATATATATATATATATATATATATATATATATATATATATATATATATCCATCTAGCTATCCATCCATCCATCCATCCATCTATCTATCTATCTATCTATCTATTGAAATACGAAAAAGTAGAGACATGAAGCACGATACGACATTGTGTTATTTCCCAGTCATTTCCCCTCTCTTCC
>NC_051389.1:4202647-4207647 GCF_015228065.2 Penaeus monodon | reverse complement strand
GATGCTCTTGGAGTGAGTACGTGGTAGGGTCCCCAGTTCCTTTCCACGGAGAGTGCCGGTGTTACCTTTTTAGGTAACATTTTCTCTTATTTTATCCGGGCTGGGACCAAACACTGACTTGAGCTGGCTTGGCCACCCAGTGGCTAGGCAGGCAATCGAGGTGAAGTTCCTTGCCCAAGGGAAACAACGCGGCGGTCGGTGACCGAACCCTCGAACTCAGATTGCCGTCGTGACAGTCTTGGGTCCGACGCTCTAAACCATTCGACCACCGCAGCCTTGACGATCATGTGCTTCCATGATTTTTCTTGGCAAATTAGAGCGGTGGTTTGCCATTGCCTTCCGCCCGATGTTTTTTCGAGTCACCATCTCTATTTACCCGGGACTGACTTGGGCTGACTTGGTCCCCAGTGGCTAGGCAGGCAATCGAGGTGAAGTTCCTTGCCCAAGGAACAACGCGGCGGTCGGTGACTCGAACCCTCGAACTCAGATTGCCGTCGTGACAGTCTTGAGTCCGACGCTCTAAACCATTCGGCCACCGCGGCCCCTATATAATGTAAAATATATATATATATATATATATATAAATATATATATATATATTATTTATATATTATATATATATATATATATATATAAAAATATATATATATATTATATATATATATATATATATATATATATATATATATACATATGTACACATATACACGTGTGTGCACAAGTGTATATGTACATTTGTGTGTTTGATACGCATATATAACATGCTAACAGATATTCACTACACCATGACACATCAACGACCACAGAACTCTCTCTGTCCCATACTAAATGCAACACACACACGCATATACAAGGCGTGTCGTCCCCTTCATCTACGTTATAAATGGGAGGCTGACGTTGCAAAGAGCAATTGTCTTGTGCATGCAAGCGGCTGACGTGTCCGGGGGAAATCACAGCGCGAGTACATTCAACAGGTTTGCAGGCCGTTGTGTTGCCGTCGGGGATCATGCTACACAGGACGCTTCTCCTCTTTCTAATGGCCTGCGTGAGGGGGGAGGACAGGCTGGTGTGGTTCAGCTGACATTAAGTGCTGAAGCCCAGCTGTATTACCGGAAGACAGGAAATAATCAAAAGCAAAAACAAGGACTTGCATGTTCTAATCACAAGCACACATAAACACACACACACACACACACACACACACACACACACACACACACACACACACACACATATATATATATATATATATATATATATATATATATATATATATATATATATATATATATATATATATATATATATATATATGAGTCCCTTGAAAAACTTCCAGGTCCCTTAGGGACCCCTTATAATTTTTAGTATACGAAAAAATATAAATGACAATATATTACGAATTATTTACTTATGATAAACGAGTCAGTATTTATATTTACCTGTGGAAATATAGCAAAATTCACCAAAAATAGCAAGCACTTCTTGATGTTTATCATACTTATAGTCTATACTGACTAAGGCATGTACCTTTCTTTCAAAAGATTATACAGCTAAAGATTATACATTCTTCACAGCAAAATTTCTTAAATCAATAAAAAATACATATTCAATCTATTTTATTCACATATCTTCTACGATTTAATTTTTTTTTGTCTTCATTAAGAAATCCATAACTGAAACATAAGCGGTTATTGAATATGCCTAAAATACATTTAACTAGAACTTTTCTGTCTGTCAGTACATAAATCATCACTATTATGCTACTAAGAACATATGATATGCATAAAGATCCGAATTTACTCACGGATCCTTACAGAATCTACAAAATACAAATGAAATGATTTACTGTCAATTGTCATACTGAATCTGTGAATCAAAACAGACCTTTAAAAACGTTCCTATATTTTCTATGGCCTCTTGAGTAACGATCCTTGATTTCCATTCACAGGAGGAGGTAAGGAAGAAGGTTAGAAGCTGGTATGTATGCTTGGAGGCACCTTTGCTCTGTAAGTATTTTTTGTACGTTAAATGATTGACAAGGCAGCTGTCAACGTTATCGAATTTCGTTTAAAAAAATCTGACGTTGCAGTAGTAAACCGTATATATGTTGCTTTTTTTTACAGTTGTATCTTTATGACATTTCATAATACTAGTACTGATTTCAGGTGAAACTTAACAACGTTATGTTTAGTATATTTCGAGCAAAATATGGCAAGCGGTAATACACTATCGTTATGATTATGAGACGTATTTTATCTTACTTAAGTTATGATCATAATCATAAAACTAACGTCTAAGATAATATAACTAATCTTAAGATCGGTATCAGGTGCTATCAGCTTCCAGTATTGACAATACATCAGTGTAAAGACCTAGCTACATCCATAATAATTATAATTCATCATCACGACTGCATTCATTATTTATGACTTTCTTACAGTTTCTCCTTCGTCAAATTTTCGCACAATATGTCGACATGAATATCTACGTAATCATTCAATTGCATTTTTTCTTTCAACATCATAAATTACAATAAACATACTTGACCTCTTATCGGATTACAAAAACCTCTCCTTTTTATCAGCATAACCACATATACAATACATATATTCATAATACATGTATATAACTACTTAACACGTACTAGCCTCCAGCGCTTCTTTCATCCTCTCCTTCCATTCTGCCTCTGACATCCTCACCCTCATTATCATGACAACCGCAGCCACGAGCAATTTCAGACTTGACAGCTTAATGCCACAACTCGGAAGGCAACACAACACCGTCTGGGGTCTACAAATCGGCGCTCGTCTTGCAAAATGATATTGTTACTGTAATGTATACTATTTTTATCGGCCTTGGTAAACATTTGTGTAGCTTTTTTTAAGTGAATATATCTTCATAGAATCGTAGTTTGTCGGCTGTGATACGAACCACGGGTAATTTTGATTATTGTAAATCAAAGTTAAGTTTAAAATTAGTGCGTGTATACATTATCGTGTCGCCATATTCAGGTTTTGCCCTAAGTATGACGATGGCAACACTATCTATTAAAACAACAGGCAGTTAAAACGACAACTACTAGCAGTGCTACCAGCCACAGCATTGGTTACAACACGATATGTGGCTAGGATTTAGCACTGGAGTTCTGGCTAAATTTACCGCACCGGCTGTTAAATCAAAACTTTGTTCATGCATTTACGTTTATTCTCCTCAGTCGTTCTCTGAGGAAGCAATGGATATCAAACTCTCTATATATGACAATAGTATATCAAGGTAAGAGACAACACAAACAATATGTGTTTTTTTTCCCGAATGGCATTTGCAAAAACGTATTGACAGAACATAATGTGAGCTTGTACAGAGATATTAATGCAACAATTAGATGGAAAGACCAAAGGATAATTATGTAGCAAAAACGTTAGTCAGTAATTATTAGCTAAAAAGCTATTTTTTTAAGTAACTATAGGAAAGTTTATCACAGTACAAGGAATAAACTAATATCAATAATTACAGCACAAAGAATAAAGTAGCACTAGTAGCGAAGCATTGCAAGTATAAGCGTGAAATAAAAAATAGCAGTAATATGAAAACAAATAGTTTATATATCCACAAGAATCATTTGCATATATATATATATATATATATATATATATATATATATATATATATATATATATATAATATATATAATATATATAATATACATAAATATATATATATAATATATATATATATATATATATATATATATATATATATATATATATATATATATATATATATATATATATATATATATATATATATATATATATATATATACATGGACAGACAGATAGATAGGCAGACAGATTCATATTGTATCATCTGTTATATCATGCATCTCCAATCGCCGATGCCTCGTTTTATCGTGTAAGACTTTATACACAATGAACATAAATCTAAATAAAAATAAATCTACGGTGACATGCAGCCAACTTTTACTTTAGTGTGCCGGCTCGACCCCCGCGGCATAAATCTAAGGGAATGCACGCCAGACTTGACTACACGCTTCCTCGGAATGTAAACTCGGCTAAAATTCCGAAAGTCTCGTCCAATTTCCACAAAGTTCTTGAGCTCCGTCCTAGTTCCGATGAAGACATTCTGAGCACTAGAATATATGAGGATATTCAAGTTTTAATGGCAACGTACAAGTTTTAAACGAATTATCTAATGTATGATTAGGGACGACCATCTTTGCCGTGACTGATATGTTTATAACGAGCAAGAATACCTCACAAGGGTCGTATTAGTTGGAATGTTAGTTATTGCACTATCAATCTATCATATTAATCGCTTTACTATCGACATACAACTCCAACTCTGTCTTATAACGGAAAAATTTCGTCTCCCAGACAGTAATCAACTTATCACTGTATTGCATTATCTTTCGGACACATTAAATTCCATTGCCACTTCATGCTAGTTACTATTTCTGCTATTATTCAACACGAGGTAGTAGTTTCCTTATCACTTAAATACTAGCAACTATCTTGTAGCATCAATCACTAGCTCCTAATTATATGACCTCGAATACCAAACCAAAATTCTACTAGCTCCACCATCATCACCCTATCACTAGCTACAGGCACCAATATCACTCTGTGCCTAACTACTAGTTCAAGCATCACGTCACTAGCTAGTGTTTTTGCATTGATATATCACTAGCTTCGAGCACCGTGGAACAGGCTAATAATAGCTACTAGCATTACTATCACCCATCACTAGCTCCAGCATCACAACATGACTAACTACAAGTTTCGCCATTAACACTAGCAATTGGCTCCAACATCAACGCAACACTAGCCAATAACCGCTATCCTCATCATCTCTTTTCCCGCAAACCGCTATCCTCATCATCTCATAACCGCTATCCTCACCCTGCCGTTATGCGTTATGCTCATCACCCCCCTCCCCCATTAACCGCTATCCTCACCCCCCTTGTAACCGCTATCCTCATC
>NC_051389.1:4175147-4197647 GCF_015228065.2 Penaeus monodon | reverse complement strand
AAAAATCTGCTGGTTATCAACTGTGGAACCTGTGAAGGCGACATAGCATTCCTCCTCACGTAGACATGGTTTTAACACAGACTCGTAGATTATCACACATCCTACATATATATCGAAAGGAGATAAGATACAAGCACACGGACGGAGCCCTAACCTAGGCCAAGTAGGGCGCATATGCAAGGAAATGTACCTGGTTGAGGGAAGGTCGAGCTAAACTGCAAGCGTTTGTTTCCAAATTGATGTAGTTTGGAAAAGCTGGACTGCTCGTCACGCTGCTTTTCGTCTCTCCGTTTCTGTGGATTTAGATTTATACAGCAAAGGGAAAAGGATTTAGAGGTAGAGCGGCGCTGTCATACTGTACACACATATACATACTTATCTGGTCACACATTCAAGCAAAGAAGGATTAAAAAATAAAGTACACACTGAATAATATGATCGCTTATAACACACATACACACACACACACATACACACACACACACACAGAAGCACACACACACACATATATATATACTTACACACAACACACGCACACAAACACACACACACACACACACACACACACACACACACAAACACACACACACACACACACACACACACACACATACACACACACAAGAATCTAATCTGATGCCGTTCTGTACAATCTGCAGTACAGCCATCCCACCATACGCCAGGAACCAATCTTTCATTACTCGCGAAAAATAACAACATCGCTAATATATATTTCTGTTTTGAATTATCCGATATACATTCGCACAGCATTCATGCGCTTTATGAAATTGCGTCGAAGATATTGAATTAGATGCATTTCGCTAATTACACGACCCTCATTACCTTTGCACTGCCCCCCTTCATCAAAAATTCAATTCTGTTCTGCCACTTAGTAAATAAATTTTATCTAAGCGTGAGATCGTATTAGGTTAGGCTCAGGGGAGGGAAAGAAAATTTATTGCTTTACCTTGCGGAAAGGAAAATAAAAAAAGGTAAATATGTGAAATTATAAATTATAATTATTATCATTCTTCTTATTATCATTATTATCATTATCATTCTTATTATCATTATTATCATTATCATTATTATTATCATTATCACTATTATCATTATTATTATCAATGTTATTGTTATTATTACTATTGTTATTATTACTATTTTTATTATTGCTATTGTTATTATTATTATTATTATCATCATTATTGTTATCATTCATCATTATCATTGTTATTATTATTATTGTTATCATTATTATCTTTTATTATTATTATCATTATTATCATTATTATTATTATCATCATCATCATCATCAATATTATTATCATTATCATCATCACCTTATTAACATGAACCACTAATCCTACAACTATAGTTATACAGTTATACCCCATAGCAAATACACAGTAATTTCGACCTCTTTCGCACGTATTCTTCTCACCATCACAAAACCTTAGGACATTGACCTTGAATCGAAGGATAAAAATGCCTCTCCTCTCGCCTCTCCTCTCGCCTCTCCTCTCCTCTCGCCTCTCCTCTCGCCTCTCCTCTCGCCTCTCCTCTCCTCTCTCCTCTCCTCTCGCCTCTCCTCTCCTCTCGCCTCTCCTCTCCCTCTCCTCCTCTGCCTCTCCTCTCCGCCTCTCCTCTCGCCTCTCCTATCCTCTCACCTCTCCTCTCGCCTCTCCTCTCGCCTCTCCTCTCGCCTCTCCCTCTCCCCTCTCCTCCCCTCTCGCCTCTCCCTCTCCCCCTCTCCTCTCTCCTCTCCTCTCCTCTCGCCTCTCCTCTCGCCTCTCCTCTCCTCTCGCCTCTCCTCTCGCCTCTCCTCTCGCCTCTCATCTCCTCTCGCCTCTCCTCTCGCCTCTCCTCCCTCTCCTCTCGCCTCTCCTCTCGCCTCTCCTCTCCTCTCGCCTCTTCCTCTCGCCTCTCCTCTCCTCTCGCCTACCTCTCGCCTCTCCTCTCGCCTCTCCTCTCCTCTCGCCTCTCCTCTCGCCTCTCCTCCGCCTCTCCTCTCCCTCTCCTCTCCTCTCGCCTCTCCTCTCGCCTCTCCTCCCTCGCCTCTCGCCTCTCCTCTCGCCTCTCCTCTCGCCTCTCCCCTCGCCTCTCCTCCCTCGCCTCTCCTCCCTCGCCTCTCGCCTCTCCTCCCTCGCCTCTCTCCCTCGCCTCTCCTCCCTCGCCTCTCCTCCCCCTCTCCCCCTCTCGCCTCTCCTCTCGCCTCTCCTCTCGCCTCTCACTATCTCCCCCTCTCCTCCTCTCTCGCCTCCCTCTCCCCCTCACCTCTCCTCTCGCCTCTCGCCTCTCCTCTCGCCTCTCCTCTCCTCTCTTCTCCTCTCGCCTCTCCTCTTCCCTCTCCTCTCGCCTCTCCTCTCGCCTCTCCTCTCCTCTCTTCTCCTCTCGCCTCTCCTCTCGCCTCTCCTTTCGCACCTCCACATCTCCTCTCGCCTCTCCTCTCGCCTCTCCTCTCGCCTCCCTCTTGCCTCTCCTCTCCCCTCTCCTCTCACTTCTCTCGCCTCTCTCTCATCTCTCCTCTCGTCTCTCCTCTCGCCTCTCCTCTCGCCTCTCCTCTCTTCCTCTCCTCTCTTCTCTCCTCTCCTCTCTTCTCTCCTCTCGCCTCTCGCCCTCTTCCTCTCTTTCTCTCTCCTTTTCGCCTCTCCCCTTTGCCCTCTCCTCTCGCCTCTCCTCTCGCCTCTCCTCTCGCCTCTCCTCTCTCCTCTCCTCTCGCCTCTCCTCTCGCCTCTCCCTCTCGTCTCTCCTCTCGCCTCTCCCTCTCGCCTCTCCTCTCGCCTCTCCTCTCGCCTCTCCTCTCTCGCCTCTCCTCTCGCCTCTCCTCTCTTCTCTCCTCTCGCCTCTCCTCTCTTCTCTCCTCTCGCCTCTCCTCTCGCCTCTCCTCTCTTCTCTCCTCTTTCGCCTCTCTTCCGCCTCTCCCTCTCCTCTCGCCTCTCCTCTCGCCTCTCCCTCTCGCCTCTCCTCTCGCCTCTCCTCTCTCCTCTCCTCTCGCCTCTCCTCTCTTCTCTCCTCTCGCCTCTCTTCTCCCTTCTCTCCCCTCGCCTCTCCCTCTCCCCTCTCGCCTCCCCCTCTCGCCTCTCCCTCTCGCCTCTCCTTTCGCCTCTCCTCTCGCCTCTCCTCTCGCCTCTCCTCTCGCCTCTCCTCTCTTCTCTCCTCTCGCCTCTCCTCTCGCCTCTCCTCTCGCCTCTCCTCTCGCCTCTCCTCTCGCCTCTCCTCTCGCCTCTCCTCTCGCCTCTCCTCTCGCCTCTCCTCTCGCCTCTCCTCTCGCCTCTCCTCTCGCCTCTCCTCTCGCCTCTCCTCTCGCCTCCCTCCTCTCTCTCTCTCCTCTCGCCTCTCCTCTCGCCTCTCCTCTCGCCTCTCCTCTCTTCTCTCCTCTCTTCTCTCCTCTCGCCTCTCCTCTCCGCCTCTCCCTCGCCTCTCCTCTCCTCTCTCTCTCCTCTCGCCTCTCCTCTCGCCTCTCCTCTCCCCCTCTCCTCTCCCCCTCCTCTCCTCTCCTCTCGCCCCCTCCCCTCGCCTCTCTCCTCTCGCCTCTCCTCTCGCCTCTCCTCTCGCCTCTCCTCCTCGCCTCTCCTCTCTCGCCTCTCCTCTCCTCTCTCCCTCTTTGCCTCTCCCCTTGCCTCCCTCTTTGCCTCTCCTCTCGCCCCCTCCTCTCGCCCCTCCTCTCGCCTCTCCCCCTCCCCCTCCTCTCCCCCCTTCCTCTCGCCTCTCCTCTCGCTCTCCTCTCCCCTCTCCTCTCGCCCTCCTCTCGCCTCTCCTCTCGCCCTCCTCTCGCCTCTCCTCTCGCCTCTCCTCTCGCCCTCCCTCTTGCCTCCCTCTCGCCTCTCCTCTCGCCTCTCCTCTCTTCTCTCCTCCGCCTTCTCTTCTCGCCTCTCCTCTCGGGCCCCTCTCGCCCTCCTCTCGCCTCTCCTCTCGCCTCTCCTCTGCCTCTCTCCCCTTCTCCTCTCGCCTCTCCTCTCGGCCTCTCCTCTCGCCCCTCTCTCTTCTCTCCTCTCTTCTCTCCTCTCGCCTCTCCTCTCGCCTCTCCTCTCTTCTCTCCCTTTTCTCTCCTCTCGGCCTCTCTCTCTTCTCTCCTCTCGCCCTCTCCGCCTCTCCTCTGCCTCCTTCCTCTCGCCCTCCTTGCCTCTCTCTCCCTCTCCCCTCGCCTTCCTCTCGCCTCTCCCGCAGCCCACACAACCGGCTCTTTCCCTTCCTGTCCTTTGGGGCCTCCGAGACACACGCGAAGACGAAAGAGAGGTGTCGGCTCCCTCCCCCCCTTCTCCCTTCCCCTCTCCTATCTCTCCTCCCTCCCCTTCCCCTCTTCTCCCCTCCCCTCTCAGACTCCAGGGCCACTCCCACTCCCTCTCTCTCCTCTCCCCCTCTCCTCCCTCCCCTTCCCTCTTCTCCCCTCCCTCTCAGACTCCAGGGCCACTCCCTCTCCCCCTCTCCTCCCTCCCCTTCTTATCTTTCCCCTCCCTCCCCCCTACCCCTTTCAACCCCCTCTCTTCCCCTCCTTAAGACTCCAGGGCCATTCCTCCTTCCCCTCCCCCTCTCTCTCCCCTTTTCCTCCCACACCCCCTCTCCTACACCCTCACCCCCCTTTCGTCTTCCCCTCTACCCCCACCCCCTCTCTCTCCTCTCCCCCCATCCCCTCTCTCTCCTTTCTCCCCACACCCTCTCTCCTGTCCCCCCACCACCCCTTTCGTCATCCCCTCTCCTCCCACCCTCTCTTCTCCTCTCTCCCCCCCCCCCCCCAACCTCAGACTCCGGGGGATGAAAGGGACAGCGACTTGGAAATCTGTGATCTCTGCCCGACTGACGGAACGGAGGAACGGCAACCCTCGTGATCGGAAGGGCGGAACTGCCGCCGAGATGTTCCTTGTTTTGTCGTTACGGTGGGGAGGAGGAGGAGGGGGAGGAGGAGGAGGGGGAGGGAGGGAGGAGGGAGGAAGGGATGAGGAGGGGGAGGGAGAGGAGGGGGAGAGGAGGAAGGGTGCCAAAGGGTGCCAAAAGGTGCCAGAGGGTGCCGAAGATAGGGGCGACGGGGGGGGGGTGAAGGTCAAGGAGGGGTAGGAGGGATGGGGTGCGATAGGAGGGACGGGAGAGAAGAAAGGGGAGATGGAGAGGCTTAGCGCAGGGAAGAGAGAGAGAGGAGAGGAGAGAGAGAGAGAGAGAGGAGAGAGAGAGAGAGAGAGAGAGAGAGAGAGAGAGAGGAGAGAGGAGAGTAGAGAGAGTAGAGAGAGTAGAGGAGATAGGAGAGAGAAGAGAGAGAAAAGAGAGAGGAGAGAGAGAGGAGAGAGAGAAGAGAGAAAGAGAGAGGAGAGAGAGAGAGAGAGAGAGAGAGAGAGAGAGAGAGAGAGAGAGAGAGAGAGAGAGTAAAAGATAGATAGATAGATAGATGGTTAGATAGACAGAAAGAGAGAAAGAGAGAGTGAGACAGACAGACAGACAATCAAAAAACCAGATCATTAAAGAGAAAACAAACGAATGCATAGAGATAGAAAGAGAGAAGGAAACAGAGAGCTCATAACAGATGCCAAAACAGACGGAGCAAGGGAATAGGAAAAGGGAAGAAGAAAGAGAGAGAAGGAAGGATATTGAGAGGACCAGTGAAGAAAGCGGGGGGGGGGGGGGCACAGAAGGTCAAAGAGATAAGGCACAATAAAAATAACAAAAAAGAAAAGAGAGAAAAAAAGAACTTTGAAAGGCAACGACTCGTAGGAAATTCGAAGGAAATTTAAAATGGAAGATAAGAGAGAGAAGAATGAGGAAGAGAAAGGGGGTAGAGGGAAGAAAGGAGGGAAAGAGAGAAAGAAGGGAACTAGAGAGAGAGAGAGAGAGAGAGAGAGAGAGAGAGAGAGAGAGAGAGAGAGAGAGAGAGAGAGAGAGAAGAGAGAGAGAGAGAGAGAGAGAGGAGAGGAGAGAGAGAGAGAGAGAGAGAGAGAGAGAGAGAGAGAGAGATAATAGGTTGATAGACGGAGAGACAGACAGACAAACAGATAGATATATAGATAGATAGTAGATAGAGAGAGAGAGAGAGAGAGAGAGAGACTGCTGATGAATGGCGAGGGAAAGTGAGGTGAGCAGGAAAAGAAAAAGAGGCAGAAGAGGAAAAAGAAGAAGAAAAAAAAGAAAACCAATCGAGGAAAAAAAGGGGGTCAGGCTGCAGGTGAAGGGAAAAAACAGAGAGAGAGAGAGAGAGAGAGAGAGAGAGAGAGAGAGAGAGAGAGAGAGAGAGAGAGAGAGAGAGAGAGAGAGAGAGAGAGAGAGAGAGAGAGAGGGAGAGAAGGACAGAGAGAGTCCATTGAGGAAAATAATAAAAGAGTTACGAATCAGGTAATACTGGTGGTCACATTACCAGCCTTTGAGGACTAGAGAAGATTACGAAGGACTTTCTACAGTAAGGCACCAATGACACACGTGGAGAGGAGGATCTTATCATAATGTTAAAGCTGACCACCTCTCGCCTGGTTCTGTCTGGTTCAAAATGGTTGCTTGCATGGTAAGCCGCATTCATCGCGACAAACGTAAAATAAAAGTTATGAATGAAATATGGATATCTTCCCCAGCGCAAGAGATGTATTTGTCCGGTTATTTCATATCTTCTTCGTGTATTTCTGACGACTATGAAATTGAAATCTGTTAGATAAAATCGCTCGCACTGTGGAAATGTTCATTCTCATTCATACGAAGGACGAAAGAGAGAGAAGCAGAAGAGAGATTATTTGAGAGAGGACGAGATGAGAGCTATGTGAGGATAGAGTAGTGGTGAGTGAGAGTAGACGAGAGAGAGAGAGAGTAGATGAGAGAGAGAGACGGAGGAGAGAGAGGAGAGAGAGGGGGGGGGAGGGGGAAGTATGAGAATCATGGTAGTAGATGAGACTGGTGTTGTTATGCGCTGAGATGGTAATGTAATAAGAGAGAAGGCAAGGGAACAGCGACTGGTATTATGGGCGTGGGCGGGATTTTGGTGTAAAGATGGTATGGCAGAGACAGAAATGGTAGGGACGCTAAGAGAGAGAGAGAGAGAGAGAGAGAGAGAGAGAGAGAGAGAGAGAGAGAGAGAGAGAGAGAGAGAGAGAGAGAGAGAGAGAGAGAGAGAGAGAGAGAGAGAGAGAGAGAGAGAGAGAGAAAGAGAGAGAGAATATATTGGAGAGGGAGGGTAGTCCACCAAGTATACTGGAGAGAGAATATTGTTTATTAAGTATACTGGAGAGGGAGGGTAACGTATTAAATATACTGGAGAGGGAATATAGCGTCCTAAGTATACTTGAGAGGGATAATGGTCTGCTAAGTATACAGGAAAGGGATGGCAGTATGCTAAGCATACTTGAGATGGAGGAAAATGTGATAAGTATACTTGAGAGAGATGATAACGTGCTAAGTATACTGGAGAGGAAAGACAGTATACACTAAAGGTGAATAGTAGTGTGGAAGGGCCAAGAAACGTAGGAATATTACGCCTGAATGAAAATCTGGTACAGAGGGGTCCTCGCAGGCTAAATAGAAAATTGATAGCACAGCGGAGCGAAGAGAGAGCAGAGAGGGACGGCAGCTTGGTACCAGCATGGTTCGGGGAGGAACCATTAACACTACTACTATCAGAATGCCATAGCAGCATGGTAGCCACGAATGGTAGCATGGTAGTAGAGAGAGCGGTAACTTTAAAGAGCAGTTTCCCTGCACGCTGGATCATAAGTATTGACCCTATCCTCGCCGCCTGACTGGGAGCTGCCAGCTCTCTCTTGATAACATCTACCAGTCAGCTTTTCTCCCGCCTCCGCTCTTGCTGTGGCCGGTGCTCGCCGTCTCCGCCAGGCCTACTGCAGCCCTCTCTGGGGCGTGACACAGCCAAGGCACCAAGCACAGGCCCACAAGCCAGGGGAGAGGCCAGGGTTAGGTGCTTCTGCCACGGCCCCCTCACCTTACGCCTGCGTGGCCCGGCCAATCCTCCTCCCTGCCCATGGGATTGCCTCCCACCTTGTGCAGGGCGCTCTCTCTCCTTTTCCCTCGCCATGTACAGCAGCGCTCTCTCTTCCTCTCTCTCTCTCTCCCTTCTCCCTTCTCTCCCTCCCTAGCTTCCCTCTTTCGTACCTCTTTCCTCTCTCTCTCTCTCTCTCTCTCTCTCTCTCTCTCTCTCTCTCTCTCTCTCTCTCTCTCTCTCTCTCTCTCTCTCTCTCTCTCTCTCTCTCTCTCTCCTCTCTCTCTCTCTCTTTGTCCCACCCACAAACCCACGTAAATTTTCATTCACTCTCTCGCTATTTATTTCTTCCTGTATGTCTCCCCGTCTATCTGTGTCTGTTTGTCGGACTGTCAGTCTGTCTATCTCTCCCTTCCTCCCCCTATCTCTACCTCCCTCCCCCTACCCTCCCTCCCCTTTCCCTCCCTCGTCCTTCTCTCCTACCATTCTCTTTTCTCTGCCCCCCCCCCTTTCTCTCTTCTGTCTCTTTCCCTCTCTCCCCTATCCTTACTTCCCTCTCTCTCTCTCTCTTTCCCTACCTCCCTCACCTTTCCCTTCCTCTCCCTCCTTCCTTTCCTCTCTCTCTCTCTCTCTTCTCTCTCTCTCCCTCTCTCTCTCTCTCTCTCTCTCCTCTCTCTCTCTCTCTCTCTTTCTCTTCTCTCTCTCTCTCTCCTCCATCCCCTTGCTTCTTGTCTCCTCATCTCCCCCCCCCTCTCTCTCTCTCTCTCTCTCTCTCTCTCTCTCTCTCTCTCTCTCATCTCTCTCCTCTCCTTCCCCCCTCTCCCCCCCTCTCTCTCTTTCCCACTCACCGTCCCTCTTTTCCTCCCTCATTCCCTCCCTCTCTACTTTCCCCATTTCCCTACCTTCCCCTCCCTCTCTCCCTCCCTCCCTCCCCCTCTCCCTCTCACCTTCTCTCTCTCTCCCTCCTTCCATCTCTTTTCCACATACTGCTTCTCTCTTTCCGTTTTTGCTTCTGTGAATTTCCTCTGTTTAATCTAGTGAAGCCGACTCTCCTCTCACTCACTGTACAGCTGTTTCCTCGCTTCTCCTGTGTACGGAGTCTGGTAATTAAGTCGTCTGATGTAAACACACTTTGTTTATGTGGAAGTAATATGTGTGAAGGTGATGGTCTGTAGTGTTATGGGTAGCAATGACGGTTATTGTTTCCATGGTTATTGTTATCACAAGGATAGAATGAGTTTATTAATAGTACTAGTACTATTATTACTACTATATATTACTATAGATTACTACTATATATTACTATAGATTACTACTTATATATTGCTATACTATATGCTACGATATTATTACTACCTTACTACTATTACATTACTACTACTACTACTACTACTACTAATGCGTTCGTTGTAGTAGATGTAGTAATGATGATATCAATGATGATCATAGTAATGATGATAGTGCTAATGAATGTTGATACTGATAATGACAAATGTGACAGTGATGATAGCAATGACAGTAATAATGATGATGGTGATAATAATAATAGTGATAATAAAATAATATATAGATGATAATTATAACAATGATAACGATAATGGTAATAATAGCGATGTTAATGATAATGATAATAAAAATGATAATAATAATAATAATAATAATAATAATAATAATAATAATAATAATAATAATAATAATAATAATAATAATAATAATAATGATAAAATGATAATGTCAATGGTAATTAAGAAGATGTAATATTATTGTCACATCCATGAGTGTTGATCACAATATCAATATTATTGATAAAAGTAATGATAACGATATTGATAATGGGTAATAATAATAATAGTGATAACAGAAGAGGGAGAATAGTGATAACTTTGATGATAATAATACTAGGGAATAATGAAAACGATTATCGGCGATTACTAATATTATTATCAGAATAATGATAATTAACAATAGCAATGAACGGTATTGATAATAATGGTACTACTGATGATAATGGTACTACTAATGATGCCGATAATAATAATGATAATAACAGCAATAATAATGATGATAACAATAATAATACTAATGATAATAATAATAACAATTACAAGGATAGTAGTAGTAATAATGATAATGATAAACAATAATAATGATAATAATTATGATAGTAATAACAATTATATCACCACCAACAACAGCAGTGATAATAATGATGGAGATAATGATAATAATAGTAATAATGATTATTATTAATAATAATAATAATAATAATAATAGTAATAATAATAATAATAACAATGATAATAATAATAATAATAATAACAACAACAACAATGATAATAATAATAACACTAATAAGAATGATAATAATAATAATAATGATAATGATGATTATAATAATGATAATAATAATAATAATAATAATCATAATGATAATAATAGTAATGGCAATAATAATAATGATAAAAGTAATGATAATAATAATAATAATAATAATAATAATAAAATAATGATAATGGTAGTAGCAGTAGTAGTAATAGTTAGAATAATAATAAAGATAACAACAAAAGCAATAATAATAATGATGATGATAAAGGTAATGGTAGTAAAGGTAATAAGAATTAGAATAACAACGATGATAATTATAATGAAAATTATGCAAAATACGAAGGCGATAATAATAACAACACCAAAATTAATAATGAGAATTTAAACAACACGACATCAAGGCAAAGACAAGAATGACAACAACAACAACTGTAAGGATCAACATCAACAATAACAACAACATAACAACAACAACAACAACAATAAAAACAACAATAATAAAAACAACAACAATAAAACAACAGCAATAAAACAACAACAACAATAAAACAAAAATAAAACAACAATAATAAAAACAACAACAATAAAAACAACAACAATAAAAACAACGATAAACAACAATAAAACAACACTAACAACAACAAAAACAATAAAAACAACAACAATAAAAGCAACAACAATAACAACAACCAAAACAACAACAATAACAACAACGTCAATAAAACCAAAGATCAACAACCTCTGTCTCATCTCTAGATTCCTCTGAGCGTCCAAAATTGTTCTCTCAGATCAAATGGCCGAAAATGCGCTTAATAAATCTGTAACATAAACATCGATATCAACAATCTACAACCTCGTGATTATTTTTGAAATTGTGCAACCTTTCATATCAAAGTTTCTATTTCCGTATAAAAAAAAGTATTGCGAGCGTTTCTAGTTAAATATGTGTTTCATATTTTATCTACTTAATATTTACGTTGCTAGCGCAATACTAGACTATATCATGCAACCGTCATCGAACTGTCTTTTGTGTAATTAAAACTGAGGGGAGGATTTAAGTTATAGTTTATAACACGCTTCAGGTACCTTTCAGGATTTGATCTTACGGTGTTTATATCGAAGAGGATTAGCGCTGACAGATGGGATCAGATCGTGCTGTTACTATATTCCCTTAAATCCTTTTTCTACCCTTATAGTTCTTCTTGACCTTATAGCCCTTATAATCTCCCTTGGACTAATGATCCTCCTTGCGATGTGGGATAAAGGATTAGATGCAGCTCTCGGTGTATCGATTCCATAAAATAGGATTACATACTACTGATCTAGAATGAGTGAACGGGGATCTTATCGGTACGTATTGTTTCATGTTGCAATAAGATGTGGTAAACGTTTCTGAATGGACTCTCAAGCGTTCAGAAACAAGGATAACGTGTTGACATTTTTTTTTTTTGTGGAAAACGTTTAAGGATATGATAGAAATTCACTTGCTGTTGTGGAAAGTATTACTGTTGTTGCAAGCTGCACAGATGAAAATTTGATAAAGGTACGTTGGTGCATCGATCATACCAAAGCGTTTGGCAAAGCGTTCACTCTATATGCTACATACTGTATATATTGCGTTCTGCAATAGGGTTCGAACGGGGCGGAATATGCACATACTGCAGCAAGACGGCATAAGAACGTACACAGTTGGGAAGGACTCACAAACTGCATTGCAGCAGAACATACAGAGACGCACTTGCTGCATAAAGAGGCACACTTGGCGACATGCTGCACATAGTACAGGAAAAAGACGCTCAGTATGAAAGTACACGACACATATGCTGCAAATTGGTGTACATTGCAACGGGACGTGCGAATTCCAGCAGGCCGTGCACGCTGCAGCAGGGACGGTTGATAAGGACGTTCCGCAAGTATTGGGGACACGCTGGCACCAGTATCCTCAGCGGAACACGGCCAGCTGCCAGACTCTAACCGCCCCTCGTTTTACGGTCTCTGCCTCCCTTGCGTGAAACCGATCTCCTCTCTATGTGACCGCCACTCTCTGCAGGGACCTCACCCACGCCGTGTTTACTCAACAGCCACTTCCCTATGTATAGCCGCCTATAAGACTGAGTGCAAGAATATCACATAGACTTAGACGTTATGGTAACTGTGGACAACGAGAACCAGCGCCGATTCCATTTGAACGGTACCTCACGCAGCTACCATAAACAGAGCGAGAGCACCTTGGGAGGTTCCTAGAGACAAAATACTGGTTCCATGACCACAGGAAACTGTAGTCGGGGGCAAAGAGGTGGGCTGCAGCCGAGGGGGCCGTTATAGATATCTATGGAACGTTAAATGTACCAAGACGTTCGATCCTGCGCCAGAGATATTTCAGAGCGAGTGAAGATAAAACTCGGACGGACCGATGCGGATGCTGCACGGACTGGGCGCTTGGGGAGGAGAGGGGGGGGGGTAAGGAGAGATGCAGGCAGAGGGTAAAGGGAGGGGCGAGGGGAAATAAAGGGGAGGGTCGAAGAGGGAGTAAAAGATGATTCAGGGAGGGGGTAAAGTGAGGAGCGAGGAAGGGGCGAAAGGAGGAACGAGATGGAGGATAAAGGGAGATGCAAGGAAGAGGAGGTTAAAGGGGGGGTAAGGAGTATGGAGAGGGGAAAAGAGGCACGAGTCACTATTATTCATGAATCGGCCGACGCAACTACCTGGGGGAAGGAGCCAGCAGCACGTGTAATATCCTTTAGCCTATGGCGATGCCCACTCGACCGACGCTGTCACCGCTGCTCTGAACACGACCATGATAAATACGCACACAAGAGCACAGCCGACCCAATCTCACCGGGATATCCAGCCTCGCTCGTTAATTTCTAGTCAAATTTCCGACTTGACTTTTGACATTAACTCATCCAACCCTTGCATCGAAACCCTTGTATCAAAACCTTGCATGAAACCCTTGCATTAAACATTTGCATGAATCCCTTACATCAAACCCTTGAACCAAACACTTGAACCAAACCCTTGAATCAAACCCTCACGTCAAACCCTCGAACCAAACCCTCACGTCAAACCCTCGAACCAAACCCTCGAACCAAACCCTCGAACCAAACCCTCGAACCAAACCCTCACGTCAAACCCTCGAACCAAACCCTCGAACCAAACCTCGAACCAAACCCTCACTCAACCCTCGAACCAAACCCTCGAACCAAACCCTCGAACCAAACCCTCGAACCAAACCCTCGAACCAAACCCTCGAACCAAACCCTCGAACCAAACCCTCGAACCAAACCCTCGAACCAAACCCTCACATCAAACCCTCGAACGAAACCCTCGAACCAAACCCTCGAACCAAACCCTCACATCAAACCCTCGAACCTGCTTCTTCAACTCCGAGATCTGATTACTCTGGCCTGCGACGCAACATAACTCAGCGGGTATCTCAAATGAACTCATTCCTTGCCGAGCGCGATTCGCCAATCCCCGGAATCTCACTCATTAACTTCCCTCTCCTATGACTCATCGAACTTCGAGTCTGACCGCTGGACTCGAGGCTTCGAAGTTGCGTCTCGGGAGGGAAGTTCGTCTCTTGGCTCTCTCGTCTCCTCAGCTCTTTGTCTCAAGCGCTTGTTTCGGTTTGTTTGGTTGGTTGTCTGTTTTTCTGTCTGTCTGTCTGTCTGTTTGTCTGTCTGTCTGTCTGTCTATCTTCTCTCTCTCTCTCTCTCTCTCTCTCTCTCTCTCTCTCTCTCTCTCTCTCTCTCTCTCTCTCTCTCTCTCTCTCTTCTCTCCTCCCTTGCTCCCTCCCCCCCTCTCTCTCTCTCTCTCTTTCTTCCTTCTTATCAAACCACTTCCTCTCTTCCTATCCTTATTCCCTATTCTATATCCTGTTTATCTCTCTCTCTTTCGCTATTTCCTGCCTTCTCTATCTCTTGTTTTTTCCATATGTTCTCCCCTTTTTATTTTATTTACTTATTTATTTTGATTATTATTTTTTATTACCGCATCATCTCTGTTTTCTATTACGTTTTTATTTTGTTTTATTTTTTTTCGAATTTTCTCTTTTTCTATGTGTCTGTCTACTTCCCTTGTTCTTTACCCTCCCTCCCCTCCTCTCCCTTCCTCTTTTCACACCTCTTTCTTATTCTCTTCCTTTATCTCCCGTTCCTTTCTTCGTGCAATCCCCCTTTCTTTGTATTCTTCTATTTCTTCTTCTTCTCTGTCTCCTTCTTTTCTTTTCTGCCTTCCTTCTGCCTCCTCTCATTCTCGTTTCTCGATTCGTCTTCTTTCTCCTATCCTCTCCTATCCTCTCTCCTCCTTCGTATTCTACTCTTCTCCCTCCTCTCGTTTCCCATCTTCCTCTTTTTCTCTCTCTTCCTCCCTCTCACTCTTTTCTCATTCTCCGTTTTTCTTTTTTTTCTTTCTTTTTCCTTCTCTCCTCTTTCGCGTTCTATCCTTCTCTCCTTTCGCATTCTTTACTTCTTCCTCCTTTCTTTTTCTTTTCCTGTCTCTCTCCTTCCTTCCCTTCTCTCTCTCTTCCTTATTCTCCATTCTACTTCTTCCTCTTTATCCTTCTCTCTGCCCTCCTATCTACCATCTTTCATTATCAGTTCCTTTCTTTCTCTTCCTCTCTCCTTCTTTTCCTTCTCCCTCTCCTTTCCTACCCTTCTCCCTCCCCTTATTCTCCGTTTCCTCTCTTCCTCTTTATTCCTCCCTTCTCCCTCCTCTCATCCTCCGTTCCCCCTCTTCCCTCTTTCTTCCTCTCTCTCTCTTCCATCTTTCTCTTCCCAACTCCCCTTTTCTCTCCCTCTTGCCCCCTTTCTCTATCTCTCATCCCCCCTCCTTCCCCCTTTCTCCCCCTCTCCCCCCCTTTCTCTATCTCTCTGCCTTCCCATCTCTCTCTCTCTCTTCCCCCCTCCTTCTCTCTTTCTCTCTCTCTCTTTCCCCCTTCTTCCCCCTTTCTCCCCCTCTCCCCCCCTTTCTCTCCCCCTCCTTCCCCCTTTCTCTCCCCCTCCTTCCCCCTTTCTCTCTCTGTCTGCCTTCCCATCGACCCTCAGTGTCAGACTTGGCCAGTAAGTCACGAGGAATCTCTCTCTTAATTAGTCTTTTGTTCCACTTCCCTTCGTCGTGATTCGTCTTACTTCGGCTGTATTGATGTCCGTTATACATCGCGTTCGTCACGAGAATACAACTTGCCGTCGCGATAAGGGATTTAGGATTTGTTAGGATTTGTTCTATATTTTCGTTCACTTTTTTTTCTCTCTCGTTATTGGGATGTGTTTTTTTTTATGTTCAATCCAGAGGATTTGTTGATATTTCGATTTATTTCACTATAAGAGGATTTATTTGGAGTGTCTATGTTCATCCTAAAAGGATTTATGGGAATGTCTTTTTTCACCCTAGAAAGATTTATTAGAATGTCTCTTTTCACCTAAAAGGATTGATTAGAAGATATATTTTCACCTAAAAGGATTCATTACAATGTCTATTTTCACCCTAAAAAGGATTTACTTTCACCTTACAAGGATTTATTAGAATGTCCGTTTTCATCCAAAAAGGGATTTATCAGAATGTCCGTTTTCACCCTAAAAAGATATATTAGAAGGTGTATTTTCACCCAAAAGGATTTATAATATTTCGATTTATTTTCATCATAAAAGAATTTATGGCAACGTATATTCTCAACATCAGGGGCATGTTGGTATCTAGCTTAATTTTCACTCTAAAAGGATTTATTATAACCTTTCCGTTTTTATAATTATTTTTTTCCTTTTTCTTACTCTAAAATATTTAATAATCTCTCTTTACTTTCACCATAAAGAATCGCTTTATATTCATCTTTATTTGTTTATCGCTATCCACTTTTCGCTGTGTTAATGGTTTAAACAGGGTCTAAATTCCTTTCATTATTGTGTGGTATAGATACGTGTGTGATCTTTATCAGGTTACTTGGCTTCCTTCATTAACACGCATTCGTGTGTCTTCCTAATTGCTTGTCAGACGTCCATAGGTATACTGTGAAAACGCTCATTTTTAAGGGATGTGTATGCACAGGATCCTGTATGTTTTTATGTTGGGTAAATGATATTATCACACGCGAACACACGAACACACACACACACACACACACACACACACACACACACACTGTGTTTGTGTATGTATATATATATACATATATATATATATATATATATATATATATATATATATATATATATATATATATTCACAAGAACATATATCTAATTACACGATCTATTTATCAGCCTATACGTATTCACCCCTCCTCCCTCTATCTACCTCGCCCTTTTACAATACGTTTCCTTCTTTCCCCACTCCCACCCACACCCCTACCCCTACCCCCTACCCCCTACCCCCTTTCCTAAAACCCATTCACTCACGCAATGAACATCTGAACAAAGACATTCCCGTAACACTTGCTTTGTGCCCCATACTGGCGTTTAAGTGGAGGGGGGCGAGGAGGGGGGGAGGGGGTGAAGAGCTCCTTGATCGTTACGGATTTAAGAAGCAATTTTCTTGCAGGAAATTACATTTTCACTCTATATTGCTTTTCGACAAGTGACTGTGTTTAGGGAGGCTGCGGGATAATTTTATTTAATGCTTGAGAAGGTAATAGTATTATAGACAGTAGATAGTAAGAGTAGAGAGTATGATGGATAGTAGATAGTAAGATGGATGATAGATAGTAAGAAGGATGATAGATAGTAAGAAGGATGATAGATAGAAGATAGTAAGAGTAGATAGTATGATAGATAGTAGATAGTAAGAGTAGATAGTATGATGGATAGTAGACAGTAAGAGTAGATAGTATGATAGATAGTAGATAGATTGATAAATAGTAGATAGTAAGAGTAGATAGTATGACAGATAGTAGACAGACCGTAGATAGACTGATAGATAGTAGAAAGTGAAAGTAGATGGACTGATAGATAGTAGACAGTAAGAGTAGATAGTTTGATAGACAGTAGATAGTAAGAGTAGATAGCATGATAGATAATATGCTGACGATGGTGATAGGATAGGACAGTAATAGTATTTTTTAGGATAGTAATAGTATGTTTAAGATGGTGAGAGAGAGAGAGAGAGAGAGAGAGAGAGAGAGGAGAGAGAGAGAGAGAAAAGAAGAGAAAAGAAGAGAGAGAGAGAGGAGAGAGAGAGAGAGAGAGGAGAGAGAGAGAGAGATAGAGAGAAAGAGAAGGAGAAAGAGAAGAGAGAGAGAGGAGAGAGAGAGAGAGGAGAGAAGGAGAACAGAGAGAGAGAGAGAGGAGAGAGCGAGAGCGAGAGAGAGAGAGAAGAAAGAGAAAGAGATCACAGAGGGGATGAGAGAGAGGAGAGAGGGACGGAGAGAGAGAGAGAGAGAGGGGGGGGGGGGGACAGGAGAGAGAGGGGAAAGGAGAGGGGGGAAAGGGGGAAGGGGGGGGGGAGAGAGGGGAGAGAGAAAGAGAAGGCAAAGAGAGAGGAGAGAAAAGGAGGAGAGGGAAGAGAAAGAGAGAGAGAGAGAGGAGAAAAGAGAGAGAGAGGAGAGAGAGAGGAGAGAGAGAGAGAGAGAGAGAGAGAGAGGATTTATTAGAATGTTCATGTTCACCCTAAAAAGATTTATTAGAATGACTGTTTTCACCCTAAATAGCATGCTTGAGTTAATAATCGTATTCTTGATATAATAATTGTATATTCTGAAGATAGTAGTAGCATTCTTAGTATTGTAATATTATGATTTAGTTAGCAATACCTTTCTTAAGATTATGATTATCTTGTTAACACGATAATACTAGCTTTAAGATAGTAATAACATTCTAACTACTGCAATAGTAATGTCACATCTTAACAGCTTTCTGAAAATAGTTATAATATTGTTCATACAGTGATATTATTCTCAAGATAGCAAGAATCTCCTTAAGATAGCAATGGTATTCCTAACATCGTGATAATATTCTTCAAATACCATCATAATCAGATTTAAAGGGGTATCATGACCTGGCATGAAAATATGACCTAATAACATAATCCATATTCAATATAAATATAATGGAAAGAAAAAAAAAAAAGAAAAAAATAGTTCCTCCAACACTGAATCTCCATCGCCATCAACCAACTAACGAGAAATGGTGAAATGGTGAAATAGTGAAATAGTGAAATAGTGAAATAGTGAATCATAACATAACTCGTATTGAAACAAGACATTAGAGTTTTGAATTCTATGCTGGAAAGAATTTTTTTTTTGGTGAGGTTGATGGTGAGGGTGGGGGTGAAGGTGAGGGTGGGGGAGAAGGTGAGGGTGGGGGTGAAGGTGAGGGTGGGGGTGAAGGTGAGGGGGGGAAAGAGGAAAAGGTGAGGGAAAAGGTGAGATTGGGGGAGAGGTGAGGATGAGGGAGAAAGTGAGGTTGGGGGAGAAGGTGAGATTGGGGGAGAGGGTGAGGGTGGAGATGCTGAGGGTGAGGGAGAGGTGAGGGTGGGGGATAAGTGGGGGTGAGAGTGAAAGTGAGAGAGAGGATGAGGAGGAAGGGGATGATGAGAGAGAGAAGGAGAGAGAGAGAGAGAGAGAGAGAGGAGAGAGAGAGAGAGAGAGAGAGAGAGAGAGAGAGAGAGAGAGAGAGAGAGAAGAGAGAGAGAGGGTGAGAGTGAGGAAGTGACTGTGGGAGAAGGGGAGAAGGTGAGAGAGAGGGTGAGGGAGAGAGAGAGAGAGAGAAGAGAGGGAGAGAGAGAGAGGAAGAAGAGAAAGAGAGAGGAGAGAGAGAGAGAGAGAGAGAGAGAGAGAGAGAGAGAGAGAGAGAGAGAGAGAGAGAGAGGAGAGAGAGAGAGAGGGTAAGGAGGATGGTGGAGGAAGAAGAAATGGTGGATGGGGGAGATGAAGAAGAAAAGGGTGAAGGTGAGAAAGATGAGGATGCGAGAGAGGGAAAGGGTTAGAGTGGGAGAGAGAGTAAGGGAGAGACAGATCTATATGAAATGGCAGATAGACAAACAGACAGACACACATATAGTTGTGAACAGACAGACAGACAGATAGACAAACAGACAGACAAACAGACAGACAGACAGACAGACAAACAAACAGACAAGAACACCAAGAACACGTTTCTGTCCACGACCAAAAACTTCGCTCCTAAAATGCATACGAAATGAGACAACAAGTCGTGACGTAAGGGAAGAATGCATACCTAGGACCTGGTATACGTAGATGGAGCAAGAAGAAGGGAGGATGGAAGGAAAAGAGAGAAGGAGGAAGGAAGGGAAAGAGAAAAGGGGAGAAGGAAGAGAGAAGGAGGATGGAAGGAAGAGAGAAGGGAGGAGGAAGGAAAACAGAAAGGAGATGAAAGGAAAAGAGATACGGAGATGGAGGAAAGAGAGAAAGGAGGATGGAAGGAAAGAGAGAAGGGAGGATGGAAGGGAAAGAGAGAAAGGAGGATGGAAGGAAAAGAGAGAAAGGGGGATGGAAGGAAAAGAGAGAAGGGAGGATGGAAGGGAAAGAGAGAAGGGAGGATGGAAGGAAAGGAAAGAGAGAAGGGGGATGGAAGGAAAAGAGAGAAGGGGGATGGAAGGAAAAGAGAGAAGGGAGGATGGAAGGAAAAGAGAGAAGGGAGGATGGAAGGAAAAGAGAGAAAGGAGGATGGAAGGGAAAGAGAGAAGGGAGGATGGAAGGGAAAGAGAGAAGGGAGGATGGAAGGGAAAGAGAGAAGGGGGATGGAAGGGAAAGAGAGAAAGGGGAAGGAAGGGAAAGAGAGAAGGGAGGATGGAAGGAAAGAGAGAAGGGTATGGATGGAAGGAAAAGAGAGAAAGGAGGATGGAAGGGAAAGAGAGAAGGGAGGATGAAGGGAAAGAGAGAAGGGAGGGATGAAGGAAAAAAAGAGAGAAAGGAGGATGGAAGGAAAGAGAGAAGGGGGATGGAAGGAAAGAGAAAGGAGGATGGAAGGGAAAGAGAGAAAGGGGGAAGGAAAGAGAGAAGGGAGGATGGAAGGGAAAGAGAGAAAGGGAGGATGGAAGGGAAAAGAGAGAAAGGGAGGATGGAAGGGAAAGAGAGAAAGGGGGGATGGAAGGAAAAGAGAGAAGGGAGGATGGAAGGGAAAAGAGAGAAGGGAGGATGGAAGGGAAAAGAGAGAAGGGAGGATGGAAGGGAAAGAGAGAAGGGAGGATGGAAGGGAAAGAGAGAAGGGAGGATGGAAGGAAAAGAGAGAAGGGAGGATGGAAGGGAAAGAGAGAAGGGAGGATGGAAGGAAAAGAGAGAAGGGAGGATGGAAGGGAAAGAGAGAAGGGAGGATGGAAGGAAAAGAGAGAAGGGAGGATGGAAGGAAAAGAGAGAAGGGAGGATGGAAGGAAAAGAGAGAAAGGGGGATGGAAGGAAAAGAGAGAAAGGGGGATGGAAGGAAAAGAGAGAAAGGGGGATGGAAGGAAAAGAGAGAAGGGAGGATGGAAGGAAAAGAGAGAAAGGGGGATGGAAGGAAAAGAGAGAAGGGAGGATGGAAGGAAAAAGAGAGAAAGGGGGATGGAAGGAAAAGAGAGAAAGGGGGATGGAAGGAAAAGAGAGAAAGGGGGATGGAAGGGAAAGAGAGAAAGGGGGATGGAAGGGAAAAGAGAGAAAGGGAGGATGGAAGGAAAAGAGAGAAAGGGGGATGGAAGGAAAAGAAAGGAGAAGAGAGAAAGGAAGAGGAAAAAGAAGAGGCGGTTTGTTGAAAAAGATGGAAAGAAAGGAGGGAATAGTATTATTGTCAATAGATTAAGTAGCTAGGGAAGGGAGAATCGAAAGAAAATGAGAGAATAGAAAGGTGGAGAAGTTTTTTTTTCTCGAAAAAAAGGAAGGAGGAGAATGATAGATAAAAACAAATGAAAACTAAAGTATCTATCTAAGAATGAATGAAGGAAAAAAGAAAGAAAACAAAGGAGGTTTTTGAAATAAATAAATAAATAAATAAATAGATAATTAAATGATAGATAAAAATAAATAGATGATAGCAATTAAGGACGAAAATTATGTTTTTCTTTCAGCTTATTTCCACCAAAATAAAATAAATAGCCAGAGAAAAGAGTGAAAGAAAATGAGATAAAATAAAGGAAGGAGGTTTTGAGAGAAAGAAATAAAGACAAAATAAACAGTTAGAGAAAATGGAATAAAAGAAAAAGAGAGAGAAACAAAGGGATTTTGAAAGAAAAGAAAAACAGAAGAAAAAAAACATAGAAATAAAAAATAAAAAATTAAATACCGATCGAAGTTTCTCTCATCTGCTACCACCTATTAAAAAAGAAAAAGAAAAGAAAAAAAACAAAGAAAGAAAGCAAGAAAAAAAAAATATATATATACACACATATACACATATAATGAAGTTGATACATACCTCCAAATTACAGTTGGAGATCTGGAAATATAACAAAGCAAAAGAAAAATTAGTTTATACGTTCTCTCGAGCCAGGAAGGACGTATAACTTAGCGTGTGTTTGTAGCTTAGCTTCTGGGGTGCAATTTACACGTAACGGTAAGTATTCGTGTATTGTGTATATTGTGCAAGACGTAGAATGCATTTTGTTAAGGGTTTAGACATGCTGATAGACTGTCTATTATTCTTCGTGGTATTCATGATATCAAGTGCAGATGACAACATTATCTTTGTCCTGCAAATTGTATACATGAAGAATTATATATATGAACAATAATACAGTACTTATCACTAGTTCTTATATATCATATATGGGAAGCAGTATAGACGACAGTGGTATCTTGGTTATATAGAAACTATCGTCTTATTTGAGAATGCCATAATTGTAAGAAAATAATATTAATGTTTGAAAATTTAGTTAAACGTATTACACTGAACATTTGGAATCTGCTGTAAAGTCTCTGAATGTTTTGTTTAACCGAAAGGAATGTTCAGTAATTGGATCTGCTGTTCGTGTTTTTTTTTTAAGTGAAGACTGTGGCAAAATTAACAAAGAAGTTGAACGAAAAAAAATTAAATACGTATGAGTAAAATGTCTGTATATTGTGCGTCATATCGTTGGTTATCATGTAATCTTACCCAGAATGCGTCATTTTGAAGAAATAATAATCATAATAATAATAATGATATATGATATTACAACATGGTGTACAGGCACGTAGCTATCAAAGACATACAAACACATGCATATAAAAAAAAAACCGCACCTCCTGTTTGCCCTTTATGCAAGACAAATCGCTGCATAATATATAAACATTTGGAAGTTTTGCAATTTCTACTTGCCAGCACAAGTTCAGAATAGGCCCCGAACATACTTTTTCCAAGGTCCAATTTATG
>NC_051389.1:4157647-4165147 GCF_015228065.2 Penaeus monodon | reverse complement strand
GTGCGTGTGTGTCTCCCTGTGTGTATGTATATATGTATGTTTCTCTCTCTGTGTGTCCTTGTATTTGTCTGCACAGTTTTCTTTTTCCAACTGTCGGGTCTCCCTCCCACGACACACTTGGCCGAATGTAGCTTGAACGTGACTGTTTCCTGTGTTATTGCTTAAGGCATTGTGTTTGTTCCGTGGAGATTTCCCATCGTCTTTTTCAGTTGACTTTTGAGTGTTTGTGCTTTCCTGGGACATTGGGTGGATGTAGTGTTTGTGAAAGTGTTTTTGTCTGGTGAATATTTTTTTGACGTTTCGTTTCTTTTTTTCTCTGTGGGTGTTAATGTATTTTCTTGTATGTTTATTGATTTATTTGGTGTTTTGCAAATAGATTCAGGGATAAAGCTACACGGGTGGTATCTTTGCGAAAGCGATGGGAGACGGAAGACAAATCTTTACCTTTTTCGTTTCGAGAACCAATTTATAAAGAAAATAGTCGATGACGCAAGTAGAAAGCAGTCATATATATATATACTATCCCCCCCCCCCCAGCCCTCCAAAAAAAATTGGCGGTTGAATACATCATCTCCCCCTCCCCCCAATATATATATATATATATATGATAATAAAAAAAATAATAAATAATAATAATAATAATAATAATAATAATAATAATAATAATAATAATAATAATAATAATAATAAGAAAAAAGTTTGTTGGCCGAATAAATGAATGAATAAACAATAAGAAGAATTAGAAGAAAAAATAATGGCTTGTAGACTGAATCCCCCCCCCCCCCGAAAAAAAAGATGTTTGTTGGCCGAAACAATGATTTTTCCCCCGGTTACAGAATGCAGTTGTGTGCGTCCGTTGGATAATGAGACAGTAATGTTTATTTGGTGGCCAGAGCGAGCAGTAAGGTTGGTTTAGTGCGTGGCAGAAGCTCTGGTGCTTTGTTTGTCTGGATGACATAGGTAATCGCATTTATTAACTGAATGCTCCGTTTTTTTAACCGTGGGAAAAGATTTTATATTTTTTTACTGTGGGAAAATGTGCGTTTTTTATTGCTGTGGGGAAATGTGCGATTTTTTTTTTTTTTTTTTTACTGTGGGACGGAAAATGTGCGATGTTGTTGTTTTTTCTGTAAATGTACTGGTGTTTCACCTGCTGTTGTTCAAAGGAAGATGTAGATGATTTACTTACATAACAATATGGATATATACCATCTGCCCTTCCCTCCCTTAAGCTTACAACACACGAGCAAACGCGTACATATTTTGAACATCATTTTTGGACTGTTTCACTCAAAATACGTAATGAAACTTTAATCGCCATCTTCCTTTTCGTTCGCATTTCCATCTTGAATTGTTTTCCTACAGTCTGTCTTCTCCTTCACTGTGATCTTTCTTTGTCCGAATTCTTGCTCCTTCTCTCTTTAACGTCCGCTTTATCGAGCTATCTTTGTTTTAATGCCTTTTATTCTCTCATTCTCCTTTGTTTCTTTCTCCATTCGTTCGTATTCTTTCGTGTCTAGTCGTTTCTCCTTTTTTTTCGTACGTATCTTAATATTTTTCTATCCCCCTCTCTGCGTCCCGTTCGTTTTTTTCTCCCTTTTCTTTCTCCCTCTCTACATTCGTTCGTTTTTTTTTATTATTATCTTCCTTTCTGATCTTACTGCGTCATCCCTATTCCTCCGTTTCCTTCGTTTATTTCCTGTCTTCCTTTCCCACAACTTCATATCACAAAGACTTTTCATCCCTCGTTATCTCCTTTTGCTTCCTATTTTCACTTTTGAATAAAAATTCTGCTCTGTTTCCCAAGTTTCACTCTGTTCCTTTTACACGTTTTCACTTCATGCTTCTTCACACTTATTCCTTACGTTAAAAGTCTCACCCTTACTATCTCTCTATATCACATATCACACTTTTCTGTCCTGTAATATTTCTTTCTCAAAATTTTATCTGTCTTTTTCCTTTTTTTTATTATTATTTTTCTTTATGTCTAACGCGCCACGCTTCTCTATCTTGTGATTTTTTTCCCCTCTCACGCTTCAAAACGTCTTGTGAGAATACTGTTTTCTTTTCCTCACACTTCGCACTCTTACCTGAGATGCCTCTTCTTCTTCTAAGCTTCATATTAGTCCCCATGAAGCGTATCTCCGTCACACTTCATACTTGTCTTATGGAAACTCCCTCTCGCGTTTAACAAGGGCTTTTGAAACTCTGTTTTTTTTTTCTTTTAGCTCTACGCTTCACACGTTTTTCCTTAGTAAGCTCTTTTTCTCTACGCTTCACACGATGTTTAGAGGAAGCCCGTTTACTCTACGCTTCACACGATGTCATTAAAAACCTCTTTTCCTCACACTTCGTATAGTCTCCTGCCGCTTCTCTCTCCTCTTCACATAAGCGGTTTCTCTCCAGTACACTTCACACTATCCCGTACGACCTCCTTGCCTCACACTTCCTCACTTTCCCGTTACACGTTCATCTCCTTCTTAGTGTCATATTTTCTTCTTCTTCTTCCTCTTCTTTTCTTGCCTTTCTCTTCTTCCTCTTCCTCCTCCTCCTCTTCCTTTTCCTAACACCTCTTTCCCAGTCGTCTCTCTTCCTTATCATTCCTCACTTTTCCAGCTACTTTTAGATCTCTCATAGACCTGTTTAGATCCATTTTGACACTACTTAGATCCACTTAAGTACACTTAGATCCATTTAAGTCCACTTAAGATCCACTTAAGTCCACCTAGATCCATTTAAGTCCACTTAGATCCACTTAAGTCCACTTAGATCTACCACTTAGATCCACTTACAGTCCACTTAATACCCCTTCTTAGAATACACTTGGCACTCCTCCTTATATCCATTTAGATTCACTTAAATCTCCTTAAATCCACTTAGAACCCTTTCTCATAGTCACTTAGAACCCCTGCTTAAATCCACTCAGAACCCATTTTTTTAACCTCTAACCTTCCCTTAGAACCCTTCTCTCACCTCTGACCTTCCCTTAGAACCTCTTTTTAGTTGCACTTAGATCCAACTTAGAACCCCTTAAAACCTCTTTTTTTTTATATATAACTTCGTTTTACCCATTAGAGCCTCTTACACCTTCGTCCACCCTTTCCTTTCGTTCCTTCGACCCCATTTAGCCGCCCGTTAACCCTCCCATTCAACCACTCTTAACTACCCCTCCCCTAGATGCAACCTAATCCTCCCTTAACCCTCCCTTCGACCCCTTTTAGATAGCCCCCTTAATCCCCCCCCTCCCACCTTCTATCCCCTTAGCCACCCCTTATATGCTCTTTACAACTCCCTTAGCTACCCCGTAGATGCCCCTTACTCCCCCACCCACCACCTTCGACCCCCTTAGCCGACCCCCTAACCCTCCCTTAGCCACCCCTTGGATGCCCCTTACACCCCCCCCCCCACCACCGCCGCCACCCAAAACCTTTGACAAGAAAGTGATGTTTGGTGTTGCGTCAAAGGCCTAGTGTTTTTTATTCTTTTCATGTTTTTTTTTGTTTACTTTTTATTATTGATTGCGTCTCTTTGTACCAGTTCTTTGCTCGTTTTGTGTTTGTTTGTTTGTGTGTTTGTTTGTGCGTTTGTGTGTGTGTTTGTGTGTTTGTTTGTGTGTGTGTGTTTGTGTGTTTGTGTTTGTTTATGTGTTTGTTTGTGCGTTTGTGTGTGTGTTTGTGTGTTTGTTTGTGTGTGTGTGTGTTTGTTTGTTTGTTGTGTTGTATATATCATTGATTGTTTGTTTGTTTCTTTGTATGATTAATTACTGATTTGTGTCTGGAAATGTTGGTGTATGTGTATGTGTGTGTGTGTTTATGTGAGTGTATGTGTATTGTGTAAGTGTTATTGTGTTGATGTGGTGTTAGTGTGTTGTGATGCATGTGTTGTGTGCGTGGAATATGAACATGTTCTTGTCTATGCTCGTGTTGTATACTTAGCATATACTTGTCGCGTTGTTATTATATCAGGTATACGGTGAACGTATCCTATTCGATAATGATACATTCTGTTAAAAAAAAAATGATCTAAGATGTGGTCGGATATATGAACTTCTGATATTGTCCGGGAATATAATAAAAAATAAGAAAGATACCATTTATTAGATCAGACATGCGAATTCTCATCGTCAAGAATTGGAAGGAGATATGAAAAAGAAAAATAAAGGAGAATGGAATGACACAATACGTCGGACGTGTAGGATATAAAATATCTTTTCATCGGGTATTCCGGATATGAAACTTAAAAAAAATGATTTAAAAAACGTAAAAAAAGAAAGAGGAAAAAAAAACTTTTTCTCAGGTATTCCGGATATGAATTTAGAAAAAAAGGAATGACATATCTAGTTCATCTTTTGACCTATTTACTTTCTTATTTATTTACATATTTACATATTTATTTTTATGTAAGTTACGTGACTCGAGTAAACAGGCAGTGTGCGCATCTCGTGACCTGATACGTCGAGTTCCCGAGTGTAAATATAGCAATACAGAAACACACCTTCGATTTCGACTGCGTTTGGTACAGTGACGTATGAGCTGATGTACATACAATACAGAAAAAGCAGACATACAACATACATACATACATAGTATATCATATATAAATATATATATATATTATATAATATATTATATAGATAGGATATAATGATATGATGCTATATGATAGTATGTTATATATAGTATATATCTTATATATATCTGTGCTTATATATATATATGATGTATCATATATATACATTATTATATATATATATATATATATATATATATATATATATATATATATATATATATATATATGTGTGTGTGTGTGTGTGTGTGTGTGTGTGTGTGTGTGTGTGTGTGTGTGTGTGTGTGTGTGTGTGTGTGTGTGTGTGTGTGTATTATATACATATATATTATATATATTATATACATATATATATATATATATATATATAATATATATATATATATATATATATATTTATATATATATGATTATATATATATATATATATATATATATATATATGCATTTACACACGCACACGCACACACACACACACACACACCTATATCCATATATCTATGCATCCACCTAACTATCTGCTTATCTATCTATCTATCTATCTATCTATCTATCTATCTACATATATATTTATCTATATGTCTATCTATCTATTTATCTATCTACCTATTTATCAGTCTATCTATCTATTCATCTATATATTTTAGTGTATAAATGTTTATATACATTTCCAAAGACACACCCAAATACGCAAGTGATGCACAACCACTTAAAGGGCAGGTCGGCGCCCGGACAAAAAAACAATTGAACGAATGGACGCCTAACATGATCCGGCATTCAGCACCCAATCAGGTTGCAGCTTAGCAGAACGGCTTCAAATCGCGTGTGAAACTGGGGCACGAGGCATACCCATAAAGTCGAGATCAGTGCGGCGTGCCCCAGACACATGGCACGCGCATTTTTTGCCACTCTGCAGGTTGGCAGTGGCACTTGGCAGAAGGGGGAAAATATGACAGTTCCTTACGGGGTCCCCTATGTACCCCTGACACACACATACGTACATACAGTCTTACATATTTCCGCACACGAGCTGCATGTTCACCTCCCAGCTAGAAGTAAGCGTCTGATTGTGTGAGTTGGTGTTCAGTCCGTTCCTACTGATGCTCTGTGCTCTGGACTGTGCTTGTGATAATCAAGTACTGTGTTAGCTGCTTGTGGTATGAAGGCAGGCTAGTGTATATTATATCTTCGGTGCTTGTGCGTGCTTGTTAACTGGACGAGGAATCATGTTTTGTTGATTGTGTTAGATACTGAGCTATGCCAACGTAACAGAAATTTTGGAAAAGAAGTTGGTTTTGTAAAGACTTCTGCTAAATATAGATAAGGTGTTGGCATTGTTTTGAGAGCAATGTGGAAAAGCTGATTCATTCCGTATCTCATTTAATGGATAAAAAAAGTAAGTTATCCGGTCTTTTGCTTGGGAACTATTATTTACTCACAAATCTTTAAGTGAAAAATCTTCATCGTAGTTATTTTCGGTATGTAAACCTAATATTCGAAAAAATATAAGCAATTTATCCTTGTCAACAGATTTGAAAAAAGACATTCTTATCACCATCACTCTCACTTGAAAAAAAAGAAAAACACACAATAAAAAACTGAAATTATTAAAAAATCAAACAAATCGATAATAACCTACCGTTTTTGGGATGACAAGAGGAGTCAACTGCCAGAAACCCCGCCTGACACATGACTGTTTTCGGCGGGTCGAGAGCGGCAGATAAAGCGAACGAGAGAGCAAAGAAGGTCGCGATAATGAATGACTGCAGGTGATGGAATAGGAGGAGGAGGGGAAGGGGTGGGGGAGAGAAGAAGGTCAGTGTTGACAGAAATCCGCCGGGTGACAAAAGGCCATTGTGACAAGAAAAGGAAGAAAGAAAAGGAGAAAAAAAAAAAAGCGGATGACAAGGGGGCGAAATGTCAACGATGAAGAGAGTCGGTGTGACAGATAAGTGGGGCGAGAGAAAGATTTTTGTTCGTGTGTGTGTCCGTATTTATGTATGTATGTATATTTGTATATGTATACTTACACACGTTTCTATCTCTTTATCTATCTATTCACCCGGAGAGAGAGAGAAAAAAAAAACGCACATGAAACATAAACACACATGAAAGAACTATCTCCCCACATACACATCTATTTTCCATTCTACGCACACACACCCCAGTACGCATTTTTTCCCCCACGAATGAAACCCAAAATATCAGCAATTCCCAGCGACTTTCTTGAAATTTCCTCGCGCCACTTTCTCTGAGACTGGCGCTTCTACGCCCCTCCTTTTCCAAACGCCCAGGGTATCAGATGTCCAAATATTCTTTCTCAGGTATACGTTCTGCCGCACATGGTTGTTACTGCGTGTTGGACTCGAGGTAGGAATGTGGAAGGGCAGGTGTGGTGTGATGTGCGGGTAGACGTGTGTGCGGTCTAACAAGGGGGCCATATTCTACGTGCTTTCGGACAGGGAACTATCGACTTCGTGATGGACTGTAATGGATGAGGCTGATGTGATTTGGTTTAATTGTGCTGTCTCCTTCTTGATTGAAATGTTGTTTAGTGCTGGTGTCTTATTTATCTTTATTTTTCTTGTTTTGGAGAATGTTACGGAGAAATTCTACTATGGTGTTTTCTTTAAGTGAAAATTTACGGTTTTGGTGAAATTACGGTGGATTTTGTGGGATCCATTCGTAAAAAAGATATATCACTGGGAGAAAATATATCGGGACCTCACTAGTCTTGCTTTAATCGGGTTGATTCGCTGTAGAAACGTGTCAACGCATTTTCCTCTGTGGCCCTTTAGCTCAGGTGGAGATGAAAGGTAAACACGATTTTGTTCGTTCACAAAAAAGGTGTCTCCCGGGAACACTCAAGGAAGAAAAGTGTGAGGGTTTTTGTCACATCCACGGGGGAATCTCGGCCAGATATGGGTCACG
>NC_051389.1:4137647-4140147 GCF_015228065.2 Penaeus monodon | reverse complement strand
TGTGTGTGTGTGTGTGTGTGTGTGTGTGTGTGTGTGTGTGTGTGTGTGTGTGTGTGTGTGTGTGCGTGTGTGTGTGTGTGTGTGTGTGTGTGTTTATGTATTTATATGTAAAAATGTCTATGAATGTATAATAAATGTGAACAATGTAATATACAGGAAATAAGAACTTGCAAAGTTGTGAGTATGTGTCTTGTACATATGTGCAAAAGTAGTGTGTGTTTGTGTGAATGTATGTATGATTGCGATAGTTCGAATGTGCACCCGCGTTGGGTATTATTGAATATATCTCATTCTCTTACGTCTTCTTCCTAAAGCAAGCAAACAAACAAACAAAAACAGAATACGATAGTTACCGAAAGAAGAGAAAGAAAGAGAGAAAACGCTGTGAAAGCAGAGAAAGGCGGCGAAAGACTCCCATTGTGGTAACCCGAGATAATGCTAAAATATAACCTTCACCTCTAATGCAGTTTGTGGCAACGGAGATGAAGTTAAAACACAACTTACTAATGCATTTATTTATATATATCTTTAGGTTGTCAGAGTTAATGGCAAAATACAACAACCTCCTCTAATGCAGTTTGTGTTTCAGTGGTGACAGAAATAATGAGAAGAAAGCATATATTAACTTAGTAATGCGAGTGACAATAGCCAACGAGAGCAAACGAGGCTGACTTTCCGAGTGTCGTTAGGGACTACGAGGTACTACATACCGCAAACATCCTCCAAGCTATTAGTGCCAAATTATAGTCAAAAGTTATTTATTTGTGAATCTCTAAAAGTGTTGTGCTGTACGTGACAGTGAAGACAGTGCGGTGATAAGTGTGGTGTCCTGGTAGTACAGTGCTAAAGTGTGGCGTCGAAGAAGGCGACGTGACAGTGTAGTGTGGATAATCTCGAGTCCGAGTGAACAGCAAGATGCCGGGTAAACACTTACGCAAACCCATCTGTTCTGAGTACATCCGCCGCCACTCATTCCAGCAGCATGGCAGCTTCGGTGAGTACATAACAGGAGTACATAAAGCATGTAGATTAAAGTTTCATTATGTTATTTATCTTACGACCATTTACGTGTCATTCTGTTTCTTACTGTGCGGTTAGGAAAAAAAAAACACTATCGTTGCCTTTACTTGTGGTCAATTATGAGCTGAACGCTATTCTCTGTTAATTCCGGATTACGGTGCTAGCTGCCTTGTCTCGCTATTCACATTCCTTCGTCGATTCTTTTTTTCATATTAATTTGTGGAAAAGGGTAACGATACTCATATTTCTGACTGTACCTTAAATCGACATCTCTTCTTCCCATCATTTCTAAACGTTATATCATCTCATCTTTAATACATATCATCAGTAATCTCATTACTGTTCTCACGACTCCCACAGGGGAGGGGGAGGGGGGATTTCAGCTCTCTAAATGAATGAAAACAATTTCATTAATTACGCCTGAACTTCAGCCAGACAGGGGCCTCTCTCGCTAGTACTCGATAAAAGGGGTAAGCTATGTTATGCCGAAAAAAAAAGTTGAATTTGCACTTAGTGGGTCAGCAGAGAGGTTGGTATGTATGGAAAATAGAGAACCTATGAGAAAAAAAAAAGATAATAGAGAGAGAGAGAGAGAGAGAGAGAGAAGATTGATTGAGAGAGAGAGAGAGAGAGAGAGAGAGAGAGAGAGAGGAGAGAGAGAGAGAGAGAGAGAGAGAGAGAGTGGATGTGGGGAGGGAGAGAGAGGGGGAGGAGAGAAAGGGGAGGAGGAGAGGGGGAGAGAAAGGAGGGAGAGAGAAGAGGAGAGAAGAGCAAGAGCAAGAGCAAGAGCAAGAGCAAGAGCAAGAGCAAGAGAGCCAGAGAACAAGAGTAAAAAGTAAAAGAAGGGAAGCGAGAAAGAACGAAAGACAGGAAGAGCGAAAACATAATAATCGTGTTGTGCGAACTTCGCCCTTGTTTGCGGAACTGACCCCTCGTTTCGAAGAATTGCTGAGTCACCGTAGTGGGTCGTTTACTACAAATAGTCAAGATGCGTCACTACTATTCTGAATAATTCTTCCACATAGTTTACGTTGTGAATGAGAGTGAGTGAGAGTGTGAGTGTGAGTGAGTGAGTGAAGTGAGTGAGTGAGTGAGTGAGTGAGAGTGAGTAGTGAGGGGTGAGTGAGTGGAGTGGAGTGAGTAGTGATGAGTTGAGTGAGTGAGTGAGAGTGAGTGAGTGAGTGAGTGAGTGTGTGTGTGTGAATGACTATGATAGATTGCATTATCAGATTCAGTAGACTGTAGTAGATATACTGATTGATTATTTACAATTATACGTTTTTTTTTTGGTGTTATTATCTACATTTATTATCTACATCTATATTGATGTTATCTCTTTGCTCTAATTACTATTGTTTATTAACTTTATTAATGAATAGCAAAACACTCTTCCGTGTTGATACAATGGAAGAAAAACCCACAATACAAAAACTAGATTTATTGAAAGTCTAGTTTTTGTATTGTGGGTTTTTCTTCCAAC
>NC_051389.1:4127647-4132647 GCF_015228065.2 Penaeus monodon | reverse complement strand
AGGTCAGACCACATGACCTTTTCTCGGCCGGATGTCACGTGACCTACCGCGAACAGGTCATTTCCTCCTAGGCTTCTGTGACTGATGTTTCATCGTCCCTGACTGAAAGGACTTAAGGTCAGAGCTATTGTGGCTGTGGGAGGTGAGGCGTCGAAGGGGGCGGTGTGGCGGAGGTGTGGTGGGCGTGATGGAAGTCTGGTGGGCGTGGTGGAGGTGAAGTTGGCGTGATGGAGGTGAAGTTGGCGAGATGGTGGTGTGGCGAGCGAGATGAAAGCCTGGCGGGCGTGGTGGAGGCGATGCGGGCGAGCGAGATGGAGGCGTCGCGGGCGTGAGAGAGTGTTGGAAGTCGAACAAAGAGGCAGAGGGAAGGACGGTTCTGGAGGAGAGCAATCGACGGAAGTTCCATCGTCTCAGAATCTCGGAGAAGTTCCCCGAGGATGGCGGGGGTAGGGGAGGGGGAGGGGGAGGGGGAGGAGGAGGAGGAGGAGGAGGAGGAGGAGGAGGAGGAGGAGGAGGAAGGAGGAGGAGGAGAGGAGGAGGAAGAGGAGGAGGAAGAGGAGGAGGAAGAGGAAGAGGAAGAGGAAGAGGAAGAGGAAGAGGAAGAGGAAGAGAAGGAGGAGGAGGAGGAGGAGGAGGAGGAGGAGGAGGAGGAGGAGGAGGAGAAGGAGGAGGAGGACGAGGACGAGGAGGAGGCGTGAGGGGAATTGAGTGGTAAGGGAAGAGGGGGAGAGGGGTGAATCGGGAAGGGGTAGGGAGGGGATAAGAGGGGAGGGTAGAGGGAAAGGGAGTGAAATAATGAAGGGCAGGGAAGGGGGGTGGGGGTAAAGCGGATAGTGGGTGATGGGATTAACCAATAAGAGGCAAGGAAGGGGAAATTGAAGGGGGGGGAGGTAGGCAAAGTGTCACGTCACCCTGAACCGAATGGACAATGACACTAATTAGGCACAGCTGCAGCCAACCCATTACCCATTACAAACTCAATAATAGTTCGGTCTTTTGTCATGATAATACGAATAACATGGTTGTCACAGCGTTAATGAGCGTAACCGTGTAATGGAATATCAATGAAAGGAACAAAAAATATATAATAACAGAGACATTCGCAGGTCAAAAGAACATTTATTGGTTCAGTTGCGGTAAAAGTGTACCACTAAATGGTTTTCTGCTCACTATTAACACAAATCACGGTTTCCAAATACCCATAGTGTCAGCTGTTGGGAAGTACTAGTAGTGGCTATTGATGCCACACGAAACTGGTCCCTGATACTGGTACAAAAATAGCATTGTTTTCTCCTTTCGTGCATTAAGAAAAAAAAATCAAGGCAAGTCGTTTTCCTCATGGTGTGGTATCTCCACGTGTTAGCACATTTCATACTACTTTTATTTCTAAAAAACATATAATACCTCTAATATACAAGATACTGCTCATTGGCGCATTATGCAGTCAGTGCCCTGTGTATGTGATACTAAAGTTAAGACTAAGTGGCATCCACACCACACACGACTTCACAGTCTATCAACAGATCTTCCCTTAACTTGTAAACGTTTACGAAATTCCAACAGTATTTAACAACACGATCAAACAGCAAAAATCATAACCACTTCACATCACTTCTTTCCCAGCTACATTGAAGTGATGAGACAAGACAGACCAGGCACATCCTCGCAACACTGTATAGATCCAATTGACAAGAGATATTACTCTGGACATGATAGCACATTATACCGATTTCAATATCAATTAAGGTCCCGAGAAATTAGACAGTTGTAAGTCGTGATTGGGAAGAGGAGGAAGCGAGTAAAATATAGGTGATCTCAAGGGATGTTAAACGTGTTCACCTAATCTGCATTCATTACGTCTTGAGTCAACATCTGCAACGGAACCTACAGGAATCTCTGTTCTTGGGAAGTGGATTCTGATTCTCCTCACTCGGTAATCTTGGAGATGTGGTGTTGACTGTGTTGTATGTTAGACGTGTAGGGGAGGAATTATCTGAAACATATGGATTACGGGTAAAGGTTTTGATGCAAATCACACACACAAATCACACAAATCACACACACAAATCACACACACACACCACACACACACACACACACACACACACACACACACACACACACACACACACACACACACACACACACACACACACACACACACACACACACACCCACACACACTTCACTCATCCGCACACACGCACATAAAAGAGACTCATAAACACACACTCTTAAAAATGCTCTCACAACACCCCACCCTATTCATGTGCACAGAATCGAATAACTATCTTATTTTTCTAGAAGTTAATGCACTCTTTTCTTTGTGACTGAAATTGTATACTTAGTGCGAGAGAAAGTTGTAATGCTTTGAATATATTAATGATAATGCAGCTTTAATTTAAAGGAGAAATTTATATTTCTTTACAAAGCAATGCCAAACACAAGCTAAATAAACACAGCAATGTTCATTTATATTATTTCATTTATTTGCTTTTTGCTATCCATTACTCCATGCCAAGGAATAAGCAGAGTGCAGAACATGTCTAAACGATATATATATATGTATATATATATATATATATATATATATATATATATATATATATATATATATATATATATATATATATTATATATATTGTGTGTGTGTGTGTGTCTGTGTGTGTGTGTGTGTGTGTGTGTGTGTGTGTGTGTGTGTGTGTGTGTGTGTGTGTGTGTGTGTGTGTGTGCATATGCATGCACACACACACACACACACACACACACACACACACACACACACACACACACACACACACACACACACACACACACACACACACATATACAGACAGCTATATAGTTAGATAGATAGATAGACAGACAGATAAACAGACAGATAGACAACTCACACGTCCAAGTAATATTGTTTACGTAAGCAACAGATAATGAATTGGTAGGAGGGCATTAGCACGTGTTAGTGTTGTGTCCCCCTTGATTACCCTAGAGAGGCGCCCGACGTTCTTGTTATTGATCCTCACGTATGTACAGATTCCTTACGCGAACGCCAATACGCGAACGGCAATTCTGTTCGTCTCCTCTCATCTCTCTCTCTCTCTCTCTCTCTCTCTCTCTCTCTCTCTCTCTCTCTCTCTCTCTCTCTCTCTCTCTCTCTCTCTCTCTCTCTCTCTCTCTGTCGGGTCGTACTAATACTTTTACTAGTCGTGTTAGAGTGGTCGTGTGTGTGTGTGTAATTTATTTATGTTGGAGAATGTGGTTTGATGGTTTGATGTGGAAGTATGGCTGGGTGGGTGAGGGGTAGGCTACGTGTTGTAGGGGTAAACACACGGACACGGACCACGGACACAGATACAGACACAGAGACAGACACAGGAACAGGTACATGAATAGGCACAGCACAGGCACGGACACGTACACAGACACACACAGATTACGTACATCCTCCGTGTGTATTAGTCGTTGGGAGTATAAAATATGATATACTATGACAAAATAGAAAGAAAGAAAACTTTTCTTTAATATAAGGATATTTATTCATGGTAGATTAAAATCACTTATTTTCGTAAGAAATGTTAATTCGAACTTTGTCTTTCTCGTTTTATTTTTTTTATTTCTTATTTCATGAATGCTGTCCATTCTTTCTCTCCGTTCTTAAGAATAGCGTGAGAACCCGTGCGTCTCGTCCACAAATTTCTTGACCGAAGAAAGTTCTTGATGCACGAGAAAAAATGCTAATTTTGTGGAGTCAGGCTACCAACACACTGCACTTTCTAGCCTCTCTCTTACCCCGTGCAACTTTCACTCTCGTAACACTTACTTTACACACTGACAACACACCCTTAAAGAAGAATTCAGGGAGAAGTAGGCCTTATGCTTCCGTGCACAAGGGTGATACGAAATTTTACTCGCACACGCTATGCAAGTAAGTCACATCCTCACACTAGATTTATTACACTCACACACACACACACACACACACACACACACACACACACACACACACACACACACACACACACACACACACACACACACACACACACACACGCGCACACACACACAACACCCGGGTGTGTGTGTTCAAGCGTGTTATAGTTATAGAAAGTTATAGAAATTCAGACCAACCAAAAGGTGCGAGAAAACTTTAAGCGAGGTATTTGACCCTCGTTTCGGTGCCTTCATTGAAAACATCCAAGCAGCAGCTGCTAAGACCATCCCGGCAGCAGAAAAGAAGCCCTTTATCAAGCTGGTTCCACCCAGAGCTCAAAGCCCTGCAACGAAAAGATTCAAAACAGAACCCCGTGCAATAGGAACTGGTAAACAATCTTTACACAGAGGAATGTAAGAAAGCCTAAGCGATAAAACTGAAGGCAAGCAAGCTCGAGGTAGGCCGAGAATAACATACCTCGACAATTTCAATATATAAACACTTCGATGCCTCTGGGACAAAGCTGGGCCAAGAAGTTCGTCAAACACTGCATCGGTGATGACACAAAAATATTATATATATATATATATATATATATATATATATATATATATATATATATATATATATATATATATATATATTATATATAGATATATATGTATACAGATATTTATATGTATTATGTTATATTACATATATATGTAACATTGTTATATGTAATAAATAAATAAATAAATGTATATAATATATATAAATTTATATATATATATATATATTATATTATTATATATATATATATATATATATATTATCTTCTTCTTTTAACGGTAGGTTCATATCTGAGCCGCCGTGGTCACAGCATGATACTTAATTGTAGTTTTCATGTTGTGATGCTCTTGGAGTGAGTACGTGGTAGGGTCCCCAGTTCCTTTCCACGGATTTATATATATATAAAATATATATATATATATTATATTTTATATATATTATATATATATTATAAATTTATATATATATAAATTTGTATATATATATAAATTTTATATATATAATTTTATATATTTTA